>NC_068982.1:40750655-40752748 GCF_001194135.2 Octopus bimaculoides | reverse complement strand
GTGTGTGTGTGTGTGTGTGTGTGTTTCATTGTGTGCGTGTATGTGTATGTGTGTGTATGCGTGTGTGAGTGCGCCTGCGTACGCACGCACTTGTGTATGTTCAAAAATACACAAACATCGGCATTCCTGATGAGTGCGGCTGTGCTAATTCAAAGACATTTGCCTTACACATGCCCAAACGTGCTCGCACAAGCAGGGCACAGACATGCATGCCAACGCGTGCATACACACATTGGCACGTGTGCATACACAAACCAAGTGCACATACACATACACAGGCTCATGCCATTCACCAGTTATACCAAGTCGCACACGGATATACACTCGTATATGCTTACATGCATAGAAGCTACTTATTTGCAAGCATGCACACATACGTGCATACATACATGAATACATGCATACGTACATACATGCATGCATACATACATACATACATACATACATACACGCATGCATATATTCATACATACATGCATGCATTCATACATACATACATACATACATACATACATACATACATGATGTATGTATTTGTGAATGTAAATATGTTCGGCAAATGTTTGTATATGTGTGTATACACCCAGGCATAGACATACGCGCGCTGGTACACACATCCGCGCGCGTTCGCAAACACACATACGCGCACACACACATACACACACATATACACGCGCACACATGTAATCGCCCAAACATATTCATGTACATACATGTCAGTAACACATGTTTATTCATGTAGACATTTAAGAACTATCCACTAACACCGTATGCTCATGTATACCAGTATCTGAATCTAAAGCATACAAATGCATTTACCCATACATACGTATGTCCATCCATCCATCCATCCATCCATCCATCCATCCAACGATGCACTCATCCGCTCATTCAGCCATGCAACTCATTCATTCATTCATTCATTCATTCAGTCATTCATCTATGCATTCATCCGTACACACATATACAACATCCATTTATCCAGCCGTATGCCTACATCCATCCATCCATCCATCGGATGAATGCATACATGCATACGCGCGCTCATACATACACGCATACGTACATACATACATACATACATACATACATACATGTACATATACACATCCATACGTGCAAACGTACACGCACATACATACATACATGCACACATACATACATACATACATACATACATACTCACACATACATATATACATACACATGCATACATACATACATACATGTATGCATGCATACATATATACATGTATGCCTACATACATATATAGATTGGAATGGTCCAAGCTTCTGTATCCTTTATTATATGCAATACTTTTGTGGAGGAATTAGCTATTGTTTCTAGCACGTCGATAAACTCGTACATAAAAGCTCTTTCTCTCTCTCTTTAGGTGGTGTTGGTGGCGGTGATGCTTCATAGAATGTAATAGATGTGGTGAGTGGTAATGTTGGTGGATGTGGTGGCGGTGATTGTTATACAGATTGATAGTGGTAATTCTACTTCCAATGGTTGCTGTTGTGGTGCTTGTATGTGGTCAATGTAGTAGTGATGATAGTAACGGTGGTGGTGGTGGTGGTGCTGCTGCTGGTCATAGTGGTGATGGTAATGGCAGTGGTGGTGGTAATGGTGATGGTGGTGGTGATGGTGATAATGGTGGTGGTAGTGGTAATGATGGTGATGGTGGTTGTGATGGTGGTGGTGGTAGTGGTGGTGGTAGTAATGGTGGTGGTGGTGGTGGTAGTGGTGGTGACATTTGTAGGGTTGTCGTCAAGTCATCAAAATCGATGCCATGAGACTTGTGGTCAAACTCAATCCATCCGTGACTATCCAATCTGTGTCTTTTCTCTTTCTCTGTTTTTTTTTCAAACATTACATAGGAGTACATTTTCTAATGTAATTCTTTCCTCATTTTAGACAGCGATTCTAAAACGAGTGATTTCTAGGGGAATCGGGCAGCTATTTCCAGCAGAACGAGCGACCACTTAGAGGCTTTCCCCTGCCTGGTTGATTGGCACTGGTGACGACGCTATCCGTAATAGTAGTCGTAGTAGTGGGAGATAGCTGTGTTGGCGAGGGAGCATGTGCTGGC
>NC_068982.1:40744354-40750424 GCF_001194135.2 Octopus bimaculoides | reverse complement strand
TAGTAGTCGTAGTAGTGGGAGATAGCTGTGTTGGCGAGGGAGCATGTGCTGGCCGATTAGTAGCAGTAGTAGTCTGGAAATCGGGATGCCATTGATTCCTTTGTGACGTAACTAACACCTTTTTATTCAAGCAAGCATTACTATTCCATTGTGTTGTATTTCTGGTGTTGATCGTGTTGATGCTGTTGGTGTTGTTGTTGGTGGTGGTACTCGTGGTGTACAGGCGGTATGTATTGGTAGTAGTGACCCATTATGAAAGGTGTGGGTCGCTAGGAGAGTGTGTGGGGGAAATGATATATAATTGAAGCTGGATGCAGGGAGAGACTAGCGGCGTGTGATTGCTATGGAAACACAAAGCAAGCAGTTGCAAAGCTGTGTTTGTTGGTTGTTAGGGTGGTATATATACACATACACACATATATAGCATATGTATATATGCTTATCTTTATACGTATGTATGTATACACACCCACCCACACACACACACACACACACACACACACACACACACACACACACGCATACGCATGCATATGTATATATGGTGCCAGAATATTATGTATGTTAATATTTGTATATATGTCTTTCAGGTTTTATTTCTCAGATTTCTCACCAATGGAGAAAGGTCGGTTTCTGACCCAGAAACAAGGCTCTTTCATTGGGATTTAGACAACAACAAATGGGTATATATGTATGTATGTATGTATGTATGTATGTATGTATGTATGTATGTATGTATGTATCTATCTATCTATCTATCTATCTATCTATCTATCTATCATGTATGTATGTAGGTATGCATGCATGTGTGTGTATATGTATGAAGTGATCGCAGAGCAACTTGAGATGAAGTGTTTTACTCAAGAACACAACGCACCACCTGGTCTAAGAATTGAAACCACGTTCTCGTGATCGTGAGTCCAACACGCTAACCACTAGACCATGTGCTCACACGCACACACGCACACACACACACACACACACATTCATGCATATGTCTTTCTTTGTCCATAAATTTGTAAATGTATATACGTCTGGCCCAAACTTCTGGAATGCTTTGCATATTTTCACAGTTATATTAATGACATCGAGTAGTAACATTTTTTTTACATTATTTACATTATTTATATTCGACAGATATTTGTCCTCATCTTGTTTGTTGTTAACACAACGTTTCGGCTGATATACCATCCAGCCTTCATCAGGTGTCTTGGGGAAATTTCGAACCTGAGTTCTCATTCCTAAGGTATTTTTTGATGTTGTTGTTGTTGTTGTTGTTATTATTATTATTATTATTATTATTATTCAGGTCACTGCCTGGAATCGAACTCGGAATCTTGGGGTTAGTAGCTCGCGCTCTTAACCACTACGCCATATGCCCGTGGGTAAAAAAAAAGAACATAATTCCTTATCTCTTAAATATAGAACTGCTTCGAGTAGTAATTTCCTAATTATCCAAATCCACTTGTTTTTGGAAAGTCTAACTTCTCAAAACTGGCGAAGCAATTAGTTATGCATTCAATAATTGCAGGTACTTCGGGTGGAGCAACTGCAAATTCCTCATTAGTTCCGTATAAATGTTTCCCCCTTCATTGTACTTTAATAAAATGTTGACATCTTCTATATACTTTTGTGTATAATTTTTCCCCTCTTGTCTCAGATCATTATATCTGGTCTGTAATGCTTACATTTTACTGAGGTATGTACATATGCTTTTACTGTTTTTGTATGTTTTAACACTTTTCCTAAAATGAGGGAGCTGATTTCTAACAAAGAAACAAAAGATCTATCAATGGAATTTGGATAAAAAGCGACGATAACTGTGACATATCGAACATTAAGAAAGCCTTGCATACTTTTATTGTTCCACTCATAGATTGTATCTGTAAATTTCATGTTAGATTGTCTCTTTCTTTGCCTTAAAATCGTAGCCCTTTCAAATTATCGCTTAGAATTTTAGCAATATAACCAAGTGTACTAATGATTATTGGTATAAGTATAAATTATTCATCAAATTAGAAAAGTAGCAGGTTTCAAAGCAGTTCTCCACAGGTTTCAATGATTTTGAAAGAGATGTTCAAATCTGCAAGGAAAACTAACTTCTATGACTGTACGTGACTTTTCTTTTCTGTTCCAAATAACTATGTCAGACCTGTTATGTTTGGATTTGTTAGAAGTTTTGATGGGAATGTTCCACCAATATTCCTTGTGCTAATATGTATGTATGCATTCCAGAGCAGAGATATTATTTATATTTATCCCAGGGCAGTCTTTTATGTAAATGACGTTGGATGTTGTTTTAGCAACAGCATCATGTTACAGTCGGCAGTATTACCTTGACATTTCTTAACCAATAAGATATCCAACATTACAAGAGACTATTTGTATTCGGTTCCTTGCTTTGTTTACTGAAGGTAGATTTATTTGTTTGTTTTGAAAATTAAATCAAAACAGCTTCTCTTAACTTTCTATTTTGCAATGCTTTCAAGTGTTATTGTATAACAAAATGTTACTTTCAAGTATTTGAATGAGGCTTCGTCGAGTTGTATCGTTGATCAATGTCTGCTGAGCTTCCGTTAGGGTTTCTTAAGGATTTCTCAATCCAGGATGTCTGGCGGCATAGGAAGCTTTCGTGTGGACAAGTAATTCAGTATGCACTTCTACATAGATAGTTATCTTAATTTAATGCTGCTTCAGTTGAGCATACAGTTTTTTTTTTATTTAGCTGGGCGGCTATTCGTAATACTTGTGAATGTTTTATTCATTTTTTCCTATAGCGGAGGCAACAGATATCCTCTTGGCATTTGGTTGTCTGTGAGTACATGCCACTGACAAACCCAACTAGATCGATATGGATCTGGTATTCTCGCCAGCCGTGGCTGAGATGAGTTTTTTTGTCTTCATCTGGTATATACGAGGTGGTATCAAAAAGTTCCCGGACTAGTCCTGCAGCGCGCCAACAGATGGCAGCACACGGTTGCATGCGCAGTGAGAACTGGCAGTGACCTTCATGAGGCAGTGTGATGAGTGATATCGCTGTTTACTTCGCAAGTTGTGAAAGTTGTGTTTTTGTGATCACGTGTATGCTGTAGTCTGCGATTTTGTCATGGACAGAAACAAAGAGCCAACGTGAGATTTTGCGTTAAACCTGGGAAGTTTGCTTCAGAGACATTGAACATGCTTTGGCAAGCTTACGGCGACGAGGCAATGGGTCATACACAACGATTCGAGTGGCACGGGCGCTTCAAAAGCGAGAGAACTCCCTGGAAGACAATGAGCGATCTGGAAGACCTGCCACAAGCATCACCCCCGCAAATGTGATATTGTGCATCAATTATATGTGTGGTTGCATGCACGCGTGTGTGAGTATATTTGCGTGTGTGTATTTTCAACTACCCTTTATTTTTATTAGGAGTCTTAGTTAACTATTTAATGACTCTATATCAATCTTCTGATATTTGTTCTGTTACTCCACATCAGAATATCTTTTACTCCTAATTAAGAATTATTGAACTTATGGCCGAGTGTTAAAGGTACGTGGCCAAGAGAGTTCGGCTCATGTGTTCAAATCCTGGATTGGTCAGCACGTCGTGTCCTTGAGTAAGCCATTTGACTTAACATTACTCCAGTCTACCCAGCTGTAATAAGTATTAACCGGGTGCTGGCGTAGTCCTCTTTTCCTTCAGCTGTCGTATTCTAGATGTTACACTAGATGTTACACTGGCTTGATGGTATGGGCCGGGATGGTAATTATAACTGCTCATGATCACACGCCAACCTAAAGCAATTTCCAAAAGCATGGTAGATACTACCAAGCCATGCATGCTGTCGAACAAGGACTTTAAAAGTACGGGATCTAGTGTGCCAAGAAGTGGCCAGTTATTATGTGACGCACTCCTTACACCTCCACCCCTAAGGGTGTAGAGACCTTCAGTCCCAGGACCCAAAAGTTGACCTGTTCCATCTCACGATATTTCTTGTTGAGGCTTTAATCGCGAGTGACGACTGTGTGTACCATGCTACATCAGAGTGCTTTAGCAACATACGTATAACTGGTTCTGAATTTAATAAATTATCAAAAAATAGCAGTATACGTTTATACATATATACACTACCAGCGCCAAATTGCGAAATAGCTTTTAATATAATGACATATGCTCAGTTTGCACATTGCTATTGTCCAAAGGAATATAGTAGCTCATATTCACGTCGGTAATCAACTTTGATTTTCATCTTTCCAATGCTGATCTTTTTGTAGTGATGGAAAAATTGTCTTTTTTAAACGACACCAGTCATGATTTGGGGAGTGGGAATCAATTCAACTAATTATACCTGACCCATTAAAAATCTTCATCTTTGCAAGTTACTGCGGTATTCGTCCGAAATCATATTTCATATGGTCGTGCTGTCTTTAAAGTGGAGGCGCAATGGCCCAGTGTTTAGGGCAGAGGACTCGCGGTCATAGGATCGCGTTTTCGATTCCCAGACCGGGCGTTGTGAGTGTTTATTGAGCGAAAACACCTAAAAGGTCCACGAGGCTCCGGCAGGGGATGGTGGCGAACCCTGCTGTACTCTTCCACCACACCTTTCTCTCACTCTTTCTTCCTGTTTCTGTTGTACCTGTAATTCAAAGGGTCAGCCTTGTCACACTGTGTCACGCTGATTATCCCCGAAAACTACGTTAAGGGTACACGTGTCTGTGGAGTGCTCAGCCACTTGCACGTTAATTTCACGAGCAGGCTGTTCCGTTGATCGGATCAACTGGAACCCTCGACGTCGTAAGCGACGGAGAGCCAACAACAACAAGCTGTATTTAAAAGCACAATGTATGTCAGAGGAAGACAACGAATAACGAAAACAAGTACGCCCAGCTGAAGCAGCATTAAATTAAAATAACCATCTATGTAGTCATGCACACTGAATTATTTTGTCCACACGAAAGCTTCATATGCCGTCAGACATCCTGGATTGAGGAATCCTGAAGGAAACCTGACGGAAGCTCAGCAGACGTTGGTCAACGATACAACTCGACGAAGCCTCATTCAAACACTTGAAAGTAACATTCTGTAATACAATAACACTTGAAAGTAATGCAACGTTTCTCTATAAAATTATAGCATTGCAAAATAGGAAGTTAAGAAAAGCTGTTTTGATTTAATTTTAAAACAAACAAATAAATCTACCTTCAGTAAACAAAGCAAGGAATACAAAAAGTCACTTGTAATATTCGATATCTTATTGGTTAAGAAAAACATGACGTCAAACAGTATAATACAGGAATAATGCGTGGCATATATATTCTTTCTATTTTTGGCACAATGCCAACAATTTTTTTTTGTGGTGAGTTAGTCGATTAGATCTAACCTCAGTGTTCAGCTGGCGCTTATTTTTATTGACCCTGAAAGAACGAAAGGCAAGTCGACGTCTGTGAAATCTGAAACCAGAACGTAAAGAGCCGGAAGAAATACTGCTAAGCATTTTGTTTTGGAGTGCCTCCGATTCTGTCAGCTTGCCGCCTTAATGGATGGTGTATATATGAAACAAGAACATTGACCCATCGACGTACGTTTTAATGATTCATGAGTGGTGGGCAAGTGACACAAGCAAACACGATATGAACAGTTTGGATAAATTGTAAATAGTTTTAATAGAATAATTATTTCAAAAGCAGTTTTTTTGGGGGGTGGGGAGGTAGGGATGAGTCGATTGCATCGACCTCAGTGTTCAACTGGCACTTATTTTATCGATCCGGAAAGGATGAAAGGCAAAGCCGACCTCGGCGGAATTTGAACTCAGAACGTAGCGATGAGCGAAATACCGTTAAGCATTTCGTCCAGCGTGCTAACGATTCTGCCAGCTTGCGGCCTTAGTTTTGATAGAATTATGAAAAACAGAAAAGAAAAAGTTAGCTAAATATATAAGCTAAAGATAATTTCAGTTAAAATAAGTTGCAGTGATATTCATAATGTACTCACTCAGACACACGCACGCAAACACAACACACACACATACACACACACACACACACTCTCTCTCTCTCTCTCTCTCTCTCTCTCTCTCTCTCTCTCTC
>NC_068982.1:40736944-40743060 GCF_001194135.2 Octopus bimaculoides | reverse complement strand
GTGTATGTTTGTCCCCCCCAACATCACTTGACAACCGATGCTGGTGTGTTCACGTCCCCGTAACTTAGCGGTTCTGCAAAAGAGCCCGATAGAATAAGAACTAGGCTTCCAAAGAATAAGTCTTGGGGTCGAATTGCTCGACTTAAAGGCGGTGCTCCAGCATGGCCGCAGTCAAATGAGTGAAACAAGTAAAAGTAAAAGTAAAAAAAAAAAAGAAAGTATCTGTAAGGACCATGCGAGTGTGTAAAAGCTCCAAAGTTGTCAGTTATTAAATATCTTGATGTCTTGTCTTTAGAGTTTGATAGTAGCATCGCAAATAATTATTCAACAAGCCACAATTCACGCGTACATTCTACCCCCCTTTTTTTTTCTCCTTGTCTCTGTATGTCCTTAATGAGCTGTACAAACTGTAAAGTACCAGTTGCTCTCGAGCGGATAGATTTATCGCTTAACGTTTGTACATCTCATTAAATTTTTATATAAAAGAAAAAGTAATAACGGTCTGATTTCTGCTTGTGCTGAGTCACTCGGAAATACTACTGACAACCAAAAGACAAAGAAAAGACGGTATAACAATGTCTTTCTTATTTGATGGATATCATCGTTATTGATTATTCTAATTTATATCATGTTATAGAGAAGCTAGGCTATTTTTATCTTATGCAAAACGTTCATTTTGTTCAGTGTACAAGCCAAACGGTGTCAAGATTTCGTTTTCTATCACCAACACTACATCTTGTCCATGTGGTTCAGTTTGTATTGTCAGTGAATAGGTGTTACCAAGGGGATTAATAAGCTTAATAAGCTTATAAAAGAGGCCCTGAAATGGAAACATATCTGATAGTTGTAGATGCATTTCAATTTGTATTCGAAAATGATGTTGGCTCGAGTTATTTAAGTTCTTTTACCGTTTCAGCCTTTTATTGCTTTAGTCATTGGACTACAACCGTGTTGAAGCACAACTTTGAAGAGCTTTTAGTCGAAAACAAATAGAAAAAAAATCACCCCCCACCAAAAAAAAAGAAAAAACAAGCCAGCGATTTTGTGGGGACGGTGTTAGTCATTACACTTACCACAGTATTTAACTGGTTCTTTATTTAATCGATCTCGAAAGTGTGAAATGCAAAGTTAACTTTGGTGGGATTTGAACTCAATATGTAAAGACCTGGAGCAAAATACCTAAATGCATTTTGTTCGACTCTCTAACGAACCTGCCAACCCAACACCTTAACTACGGCAACAGTTGTTTTATGAGGTAGAAAAAAATGGCTACAGTCCTAAGAAACTTCCTCAGTAAATTGCTAGACATTTTATCAAGATTGGTGAGACACAACGTATGCTGATATTAAGAATGCTTGAGCACAGAGTAGGCACAGGCTATTAGTAAGAAGCTTGCTTGGTAAGAAGCTTGCGTGGTAAGAAGTTTGCTTGTGTGGTAAGAAGTTTGCTTCCTAACCACGTTGTTCGGGGTTCAGTCCCATTGCGTGGCACCTCGGGCAAGTGTCTTCTACGATAGCTCTGGGTTGACCAAAGCCTTGTGAGTGGATTTGGTAGCTGGAAACTGAAAGAAACTCGTTGTTTATCTATCTATCTATCTATCTATCTATCTATCTATCTATCTATCTATCTATCTATCTATCTATCTGTGTGTGTGTGTTTGTTTGTGTCTGTGTGTCCCACCTCACCATTTAACAACTGGTGCTGGTTTGTTTACGTAAGCATAACTTAGTGGTTAGATAAAAGAGACCGATAGAATAAGTACCAAGCTTTTAAAAAATAAGTACCGGAATCGACATTCGGCTAAAAGTTCTTTAAGGCGGTGCCCCAGCATAGCCGCAATCTAATCACTGAAACAAATAAAAGAATAAAAGTACACACACACACACACACACACACACACACACACACACACACACACACACACACACACACACACACACACACTCTCTCTCTCTCCCACGCACACACACAATTTAAATGAGTAAAACAGAAATTCAAATCGATGTTACGATAGTTTTAGTAAACAAATATTTCTTATTCCAAATTTCATGGAATGAAAAACACAAAGTGTTCGTTTACTGAAACGTTCGTCACATAGATTTGAATTTCTTTGTACCTCGTTTAAGTTATTATTATTATACACTCTGTGAAGCAAATATTGTACCTATTGGATTATACCTCGAATTTGCGAAGTGCTCCCCTTTATAATCGGAATTTAACCGATGTTTCTTAACCTAAAAGAATACTACCTAGCCACGTTCCTACACGAAATGTTGACTGATAGGTTGGATTATTATTGCCCCCTCAATTCACATATATATATGTGTGTGTGTGTGTGTGTGTGTGTGTGTGTGTGTGTGTGTGTGTGTGTGTGTGTGTGTTTGTCCTCCATCACCGCTTGACAAACGGTGTTGGTGTGTTTGCGTCCCCGTAACTTAGCGGTTCTGCAAAAGAGACCAATAGAATAAATACTAGACTTAGGATATTAAGTGCTAGGGTCAATTTGTTCGACTAAAACCCTTCGAGGCGGCGCTCCAGCACGGCCGCAGTCAAATGACTGATACAAGCAAAAGAATAAAAGAATATATATATATATATGATCTTAGATAAACGAAACCAATATATGTGATTATAAATTCTTCAACGAATAATACTTAACTGCTCCGATATCAAATGATGCCTTGTAAACTCATGTAAGAATTAATGTAAATCATATTATTAATCATATTAAGCTTATACATATAAGACCAATTATACTCTAGTAAGAGTAAACTAGCACGTCAGTCAAAATCCATTCATATACACACACACGCACATACACACACATATACACACACACACACATATACACACACACATACACACAAACATACGCATATACGCACACACATTTAGTTTACTATCCTGTAAGAGAACTAACGACGTGCCCTGAGCCAGGAGATTGCTTGGACATGGAGATACGAACGCACGTTATATAAATCTTCCTAATCCCAGTGTCTCCATGTCTTATTTTAAATACTGTGTACATTAAACACCAAATGGCGGTGCCCCAGCATGGCCTCAGCTCATGAGCTGAAACTAGATAAAATGAAAAAAAAATGAAAAAAATGAATATATATATATATATATATATATATATATAATGATAATAATATAAATAATATATAAATATATGCATATATCCATACATATATGTACATACCTACATCTATATGTATATATACATGCATATATGGGTACAGGACATAAAAAAAAAAAAACGTTAAACGCAATGAGAAACGAAAACATAAAAACGAAAACAGAAAACGAACTTTTTTCGAATAGCGAAAAACAAACAGAGAAATGAGACATGCAACATAAAGAGTATAACCCCTTCGTCAGTTGTCCCTGTTCCATCTACTCCACGTTTCGAAGGCAAGGACAATACGCGACTTCGTTGGAACAGTCCTTCCCGCAAAGCAAATTAAATAAAATTTGGAATTTTTGGCGGAGGGTGAAAGTGTTAACAAGAACAGGACAGTGAAAACAAGACAGTAAAAACAAACAGTGAGGGCTGTTGAGCCAAGACGATAGAAAAATTATTATGAGTTATATATACAGACATGATAGAAGTATTATATATACAGACATGATAGAAGTAAATAGACACTCTGTAACACATCGTTTTATGCTTATTTCAACTTGAAGTGGTTTATATTTTTTTTTAATTGACATATTTATGTTCCAGGTTCTATATGTGACTGTTTAATCATGCCACACACAACAGATGTCTTGGAACTGGCCGACTTTCAAAGATGCCGTATTGTGAGTCAATCTGAAGGTGAACCTCGTCATAGTAAAATCGCAGAAAACCTTTGGAGCCCACTTTCTACAGTTAATAGAGTGATTGTGCAATTCATCAGGGAAGGCAAGGAGTCCATATTACCTCGCCCAGGTCGACCAGGGCCCTCTGACAAGATCCTTCGCTTTATTAAGTGAAATGTAGAGGATAATCCTCGTTGCAAGGCCTCTCACATAGCAGAACAAGTTGATGTCAATCCCGAAACAGCGGAGAGGAGAATGTCTTGTTCCTTTTTGAAGACATCTACTTCCACCTTATACAGATTTCTTAATTTTCGTGGCAGGACATTGAAGAACTGTGGGCCTTTTAACCCGAGACTATTGCAGCACCTGGTCCTAAATTTAGATGGAGTGTATGGTATCTATGGCGGCCAGTTCTGGCATTTGTATGACACTCAATGCCAAAGTTAGGTACTGACCCTTCTAGAGTTTTCCATATGTAGATTATTACATATCTGTCGCGCCTTCGCTCCAGGGAGTAAAGTTGCAGGTTTCTCAGCCTATCCCTGTAGTTCATCCGCTGCACTGTTTCAATCTTTTTAGTGTAGTGGTGTTGGACTGCTTCAAGCTCCGCTGTTGGTTTGGCACTATGTGGTGACCATAGCTGGGAGCAGTAGTCTAGGCGGCTGAGAACAAATGTTCTCCACAAGGTCTCTTGTCTTGAAGGCCCTCAGTATCCATCCTGCCAGTTGTCGGCACTTTGCTGCCATCTTGGTACATACATACATACATACATTTATGCATATATTTCTCATTTGTATTCTCTTCAGTTTAATGTTAAATCTTACTGCATGTTCTAGGTTAATCAGAAAAGCTCGGATCATGCGGCGATTATTTTGAAGTTTCACTGAGTACAGTTTGAATTCGTCTTTCATAACACTGTGGCCGATTTTCAATAGAAAGGCAATTCACTGCACTTAACTTTAATTTGGCATCTAAGCTAATTTTTCTTTTAGAGAAAATAATTAATAGATAAATAAAAAAAATAAATTAAAACATCAAAGACATATAATCTGATTCTTCGCAGTCTTGGTGCCTAAATGAGAAATCATTATCGCAACTTCCATGTCTGTAGACTCCTGGTATATCGTCTACCACACTCGCATACATACATACATTCATACATTCATACATACATACATACATACATACATACATTCATACATACATACATACATACATACATAATACATACATACATTCATATATACATACATACATAATACATACACGCACGCGCACACATACACACATATACGAGGTGATGCCGAAAAGTTTCTGGCCTTAGGGGTAACGCAAAAGGCATGACTAGAGGCCCAGTCTTCCGAGTTCTTTTACCGGGCTTAGAAAAACCGAAAGACCGCTGTAGTAAGTGTTTGAATCTGAGAGGTGAATATGTTAAATAGAATCATAACTAACTGGTCCTCCTGTATTTTCTTTTACCCAAAGCCAAGAACTTTTCAGCACTCCCTCGTATACATGTATGTATATGTATGTATGTATGTATGTATGTATGTATGTATGTATGTATGTATGTGTGAATTTATGAATGTTTGTATGTGTGTATGTATATATGAATGTATCTATGTGTGTGTGTATGTATATATGAATGTATCTATGTGTGTGTGTGTATATATGTATGTATGTATGCAGTGACGCCATCTTCGAACGTATTTGTACTAAGTGCTCTTGCTATGACATTTATGAAACCCTGGAGCTTGTGGGTGGGGACAGTCTATTATATTCTCATATTTATTCAATAGAAATTGATACATACATACTCACACGCATCTATTCATACATACATACATGCACACACACACATACACACATACATACACAACATACATGCATAACATACATACATGCATAACATACATATATGCATATATATTATATATATATATGTATAGGTGTGTGTGTGTGTGCACAGATGTGTATATGTATATAAACATGCATTATATGCACAAGTGCAAGTGTTTTATACACACACACATATACACACGTATGTATGTTAAAGAGCATGTGCACATTATATACGAATACTTAAAATTCCTAACTCCTGCTTATTGTACAAGTTTAAGGATCGGGTACAGATCAATCAATACGGGTATATTTAGGTATGCACACTTGAATACCTTAGTGATACCTATATATGTATATATATATATATAATGTATATATATGTGTATATATATGTAGGTATGTATGTATATGTGTATTTATGTATATATATGTATGTGTGTATATATATATATGTATGTATGTATGTATGT
>NC_068982.1:40734249-40736624 GCF_001194135.2 Octopus bimaculoides | reverse complement strand
TATATATATGTTTATATATGTGTGTGTATATATATATATGTATGTATGTATGTATGTATGTATGTATGTATGTATGTATGTATGTATGTATGTACACACACACACACACTCGCTCACTTATATAGACATGCGCGTATATGTTTGTATGTATGATGCACGTTTGTACACGTTCTACTGATTTATGTCTATCAACATCTCTATCACTACCCTATTCGCATGTGTTTCTCTCTTTTTTTTCTCTCTCTCACGCTGTCTGTCTGTCTGTGAGCTTATCCCGTTTCTCCCTCTTTGTTCACGTGTATGCGTGCGTGTGCTGATATAATATGAATGTTCCTTTTACTGGTGAATGATCTGAATGCTGTAAAGAATTTGTTAACTAGATTAAGAAAGGGTGCTGATTTCAGACTATAAATCGATGAAAAACAGAGATAAGGGTGAGAGAAAGCGAGAAGTAGAGATAGATAGATAGAGACAGAGAGAGGGGGAGAGAGAAACAGAAGGTAATAAGAAATAGAGCAACGACAGAAAGAAAAGATCATTTTAAAGAAATATTAACCCTTTAACATTCAGATTAATCTATCAAACGCAATGCTTATTTATTCACATTGTTTTGAATTAATCATGCATTATCTCGTAGCTTCACGATTTCAATGATCTGATTATAGCTTTTAGATTATAGATTTTAGATTATGGATTGTAGAGCAGGTGTGAGAGACCGGATCTGGCCAGTTTGAACATAAAACAGGTAGAATGTTTGAGCCAGATACGGCCAGGTTAAATGCTAAAAGATTAACGAAAGCGCAAAGCTATTTTTGTGATATACTAATAGGAACTTCGTTGCATCTATTTGACTGAATAGTAGCTATGTTTTTTGTTACACCCAATGGGTCCTATAATTTCTCCTTATAGTTTCTTCCTATAGTTTCTTCCTATAGTTTCTCAAATTGACAAATACTGGCCCAACGTACGGGTGTTAGTGAAATTTCCTTTAGTCCTTCCAGTTTTTTATTAAGCTTTTTGATGCCAATCTGCCCGAGAATCACACCTGGTTCTATGATAAACATCCTGTTCTAAAGTCAGCTAAATGAAAAAGAAAAAAAAAAAAATTCCATCAAAAATTCCATAGGTGTAGGTGTGGCTGTGTGGTAAGAAGCTGGTTCCAGGTTCAGTCCCACTGCGTGACACCTGCGACAAGTGTCTTCTACTATAGCTTCGGACCGACCAAAGCTTTGTGAGTAGATTTGGTAGACGGAAACTGAAAGAAGCCAGTCGTATACACACACGCACGCACAGACACAGATACACACTCTCTCTCACACACACACACACTCACGTGCGCGCGCGCACACACACATTCGCTTGATAATCGATGTTGGTGAGTTTACGTCCCCGTGACTTAGAGGTTCGGCAGAAAAAAAAAGACCGTTGGAATAAGTACTAGGCTTTAAAAATTAAGTCCTAGGGTCGACTTGTTCGGCAAAACTCCTTTCAAGGCAGCGCCCCAGTATGGCCGCAGTTTAATGACTGAAATAAGTAAAAAAAATAAAAGATAAAAAGATCAAAATTTCATATTTATCTTCCAAACACCGACTTAATATTGATAAAGTCGTTTTACTAAATTCTTCCATATTTTACAAATTTATTGAAACAAAGCGTAATGAGAATGGAAAATTGAGTTTGCATTCACAGAACACTGCTTGTCTTGTGTCAGAGTATTGGACAAGGTTGAAAAAAAAAAAAAAAATTAAAACGATTTTAAAATGTATGAAACAGCAGATTGTTTACTCCAGCTTCGGTACCCCATTCTCCTCAACCCTAGGAGAAACGGTGGTATAGTCTACTCAAGGTTTGTTGAAGTTTAATCGCAGTTCAGTAGAAAAAGAAGAAAAAAAAGAAAAAGTGGAGCGGTTGAGGGTGAGTTTCGAAACAGCATACTGCTGTAGGAAATTATATTATTATATAAAGACGACTGGGATAGTCTTTGTAATATGGTGAGAATTATGAGAGTCTGCTAGGAGAAACACATTGAAAAAAGGCGGCGGAAGGATGATTATAAAACTGGTGTTTTGATTGAGTTTATGGAGGCGCCATAATTATGGAGGCCGTTGTAGAGGCGATAGGGGAAAAAGAGAGTGAGAGAGAGAGGAAAAGAGTGGAAAAGAGAAAGTGTGAGAGAGGGGGAAAAAGAAAGAAGGAGAAAGAGAAGAGGGGAAGAGGGGGAGGAAATAGTTTACTGTTAAAGAGAAGCTGTGGATTTTCTTTGGTCAAAAATCTTAATTCACAAAAACCTTATAAGTTCGGAAGAATATTGTTGATGCAACACGAGAAAGCTTGAGATAGAAAGAGAGAGAGAGAGAGAGAGAGAGAGAGAGAGA
>NC_068982.1:40731643-40733389 GCF_001194135.2 Octopus bimaculoides | reverse complement strand
TCTTCTTCTTCTTCTTCTTCTTCTTCTTCTTCTTCTTCTTCTTCTTCTTCTTCTTCTTCTTCTTCTTCTTCTTCTTCTCGGCATATCTTGGGCATATAAACTTGGCCATTCTTCTCCAGGTTTGAACCAGGACCCATTTCCTTCCGGCTCTGACTACAGTCAATTTCTTTCAAAGAGAAGAGCGAAGAAATCCTTCGTTTTAGTTTCTCTGAAAGCAATCAGCAATGGTTAAACCTAGTGAGAAATGTTCAGGATTTGATGCTTAGGACACTGTAAGCACGACAGCACTCCACGATCTCAAAGTAAGGCGATATGTACCAGTAAGATATTTTTTCCAGTACTATATTGATCCTGCTACTCACTACCTTCTTTAATCTGGAGAAGAGCGAGATTGTTTTAAAGACAAATTTACACTGATACTAGCGTACACATGTTGTACGTTATATAATTTACCTGATAGAAGGAAAGAATCTATATGCTTTTCCTGATTTAGTATTATCAAATGCAATGATATACTCGAATCATTCCCTATATGGTATCTATCTCTTTACAATTTGACATCTCTTACAGGCTCTTAAAGACTTGTGCATAACTTCCATTTCGTCGCTTTAGGCGAATGAGAGCTTTATCATTTGCACAGGACGCCATTGTATCGCTGATGTCATTCCCGTAAGATCCGGTCCTTGTGACATCTAGAATAGAGATCATTGAAAAAAAAAAAAAAAAAAAGTAACACCAGAAGAATAAACCCTTCATTAACTGAAACTTTGTTTCAATTAATGACTTTTATTAATTAGGGAGCTGATTTTAAATCTTACTAAGAAACAACATCCTAAATGGGCAAGGAAACACGTTAGCTGTTAATATTAAAGCTTTCTTCCTTGCTCATAAATCGGACATTGAACTCTAACAAACCTTTGGCTAACAGTAATAATAAAATTTTCACTAGTTACAGGTGTTGCAATAAACTAAATAATTTTTCGTAGTCATATGTCTCTTTGATCCGCAAGAGTTAATAACGTTTGTGCATAGCTCCCAGTTGAATAAACAGTTTTTAACTGAGAGGAGGAACATCTTCTGGATAAAACGCCTGCATATATATTGTAACACACACACTGTATGTTGATTAAGGTAGCTATTCACTATAGTCAGATAAATTGAACTGCGCAAAACAGAATTAAAGATATCTTCTAAGAGATAACGAAATATTTCAATACATGATAATCCAATATATCTATCTGTTTTGTCCTTTCACTCCTACAACGCCTATCGGAATTGTCTTTTGTTGCATTTGCTGTGTGAGCAAAAAGATATACACGCGGGCGCGCGCGCGTACACGCGTATATATAATATAAGCAACAGTAACTGTTTATTTCGAAGCTTCGCCGATACATGCTTCACAAAACGGCCATTTTCTCACTGTTCTGAAAAGCTAGTTTAAACGAATCTTCGGAAAGTGACCGTTGATAGCAAATATTGGTTTCAAATTTTGGCACAAGGCCAACAATTTCAGTGGGTGGAGATAAGTCGGATGTATCGACTTCATTGCTTAACTTTTACTTATTTTATCAACCCCGAAAAGATGGAAGGCAAAGTCAACCTCGGCAGAATTTGAACTCAGAACATAAAGACGGACGGACGAAATGCCGCTAAGCATTTTTCCTGGCGTGCCAACTCGCCGCTTTAAATGATTATAAATATTGTTTATACTCTACAATGAGTACAGACATATTTATTTAGTGCATG
>NC_068982.1:40724845-40727669 GCF_001194135.2 Octopus bimaculoides | reverse complement strand
TGTATGTATGTATGTATGTATGTATGTATGTATGTATGTATGTATGTATATATATATATATATATATATATATATATATATATATATATATAATCACTCATGTATATGTAGATAGTATATTTAAAGTAGGAATCAAATAATGAACTCGGTTGTAGCATCTGGTTTATAACAAGTATAACATGTTAATGAGATGTTAAGATAATGTTTCCATACCCTCCCCCCAGCCCTAAAAAACAACAGAAAAGCAACAACATAAAAAGTCAAAATATACTTATAAAACACTGGAATACAATATCATAACACAGTTAATGCGCTGTTAATATGAAAGTCCTTTTAGAACACAACATATGCAAATATGCAAAGATATGAACGTCCTTTTATAACCCCATTAAAAATTTATTTTCACTGGGATTGAACTCATCGACATCAATGTTTTAAGTGGACTTTAAAAGAAAATATTTATTGTAAAAGAAATTAAAATGGCGGTGAGCTGGTAGATTCTTTCGTGCACCAAACAACAATGCTTAGCGGTAATTCATCCGGTTTTATGTTCTGAGATTCCGCCGAGGTCGACTTTGCCTTTCTTCCTTTAGGAGATCGATAAAATAAGCACCAGTTAAGTACCTGGTTCGATGTAACCTACTATATTCCTCCCTCAAAATTTCAGGCCTTGTGCTTATATTAGAAAAAATTCGTATTATTAAAAAGAGCAAATTGCTAGAATAGGTAACACGCACGGACAAAATGCTTAGTAGCATTTCATTCGGCTTTACGCATTGAGTTCAAATTTCGTCGAAATCGACTTTGCCTTTCATTCTTTCAGGGTCGAAAATATAAGTATCAGTTGAACATTACGGTCGACGTAATCGACCACCCCCAAAATTTCAGGCCTTGTGTCTATTGTAGAAAGTTAGAAGGAAAAAAAGAAAGAAAGATGGAAGGAAGGAAGGAAAGAAAGAAAGAAAGAAAGAAAGAAAAGTACTTGTTAGAATTAACAATTATTTGGCCGCTATTCGTTTCCAGTAAAAAATACGTTATTTTCGACACGCCATGGAAGAGAGATGAATCAATAATACAAATATATAAAATCATTTCAGTGTGTATAAAAAGACTGTGGTAGTTACTAATAAAGTTACCAATATATATGTGACGGCGACGTTATTATGACGGATTAGTTGTTTAGTAGTCTGAGGATTGGCGTCGGTGAGTGCAATGTTGATACCCTCGATGCCAGCGAAGACTTCGACAGCGTTTACTGCGAATTACTCCAAGCAGCGGTTTGCTTTACTGGTAGATTTAATTCATTTCTGATTTCTTGGATTAAAAGTTTCCTGTCAGATCGATGTTGTGGTCTGACAAGAAGGCGTCTACAGCTCACATTAAATTAATTCTGGTGTGCACCGGGTTAAGGTCATGTCTTACTTAACCTAACCCTGTGCTCTTTCTTCTTTACAAAGACAGAAAACAATTTATTACGACGACATAATAAAGACAGTCGATTCTTCTTTAACAGCACCCAAACATAACCATTTCACATATCAAGGAAATATACCTACACCACTATGAAGTTCTTCACTCATGAACAACAATGTTGTATTGTTGGCACTCCGTCGCTTACGACGTCAAGGGTTCCAGTTGATCCGATCAATGGAACAGCCTGCTCATGAAATTAACGTGCAGATAGCTGAGCACTCCACAGACACGTGTACCCTTAACGTAGTTCTCGGGGATATTCAGCGTGACACAGTGTGACAAGGCTGAACCTTTGAATTACAGGCACAACAGAAACAGGAAGTAAGAGTGAGAGAAAGTTGTGGTGAAAGAGTACAGCAGGGTTCGCCACCATCCCCTGCCGGAGCCTCATGGAACTTTAGGTGTTTTCGCTCAATAAACACTCACAACGCCCGGTCTGGGAATCGAAACCGCGATCCTATGACCGCGAGTCCGCTGCCCTAACCACTGGGCCATTGCGCCTCCACAATGAACAACAATGAGAACAAGAATAACAACAACAATAGCAGCAGCAGCAGCAGGCAAAAGGCTACGAATTATGGGAGATGGAGGTTAAGTCAGTTACCAGTGCTTGACTGGTACTTATTATGTCCTTTTCTACTCTAGGCACAAGGCCCAAAATTTTTTGGGGAGGAGGCCAGTCGATTAGATTGACCCCAGTACGCAACTGGTACTTATTAATTATATCGACCCAGAAAAGATGAAAGGCAATCGTTCGTGACTACCTTGTCCGTCAGTGTGTTGCGTGGAGAGAGAGAGAGAGTGTGAGGGTGAGGAAGAGGAAAAGAGAAAGAGAGAGAGAGAGGGAGGGGAGAGATAGATAGATAGATAGATAGAGAGAGAGAGAGAGAGAGAGAGAGAGAGAGAGAGAGAGAGAGAGAGAGAGAGAGAGTAAAGACAAAGTTTAGCTAATTAAATTTCCTTTTAAATGATCTGATGTCCTGCGTTGAAACTAGGCCGGTAGAGCGTTATGCAATAACTGAATGAATTAGAAGCTATCGTGGAAGTTTACTTTCATTGGCCACATTGCCCAACAACAACAACAACATCAACAATGATAATGAGAAAAACGATTTCAGCTTTCCGTTTCTTATATTCCTCTTTTAGAATTTCGCCGAATCGCTGATATTATAAACATCTGTGTGACACATTAGTTTAATACACGTTAATAGCTTCAGTACATATTTGTATTTTAAATACATGACCGTATTTAACACACATGCTAATCTATCTATCTATCTATCTATCTATCTATCTACGCATACATACATACATACATACATACATACATACATAGTAAGCACTTCAGCAG
>NC_068982.1:40724552-40724779 GCF_001194135.2 Octopus bimaculoides | reverse complement strand
GTATTTAACACACATGCTAATCTATCTATCTATCTATCTATCTATCTATCTACGCATACATACATACATACATACATACATACATACATAGTAAGCACTTCAGCAGATTTATACTCACACGCTCCAACATACCAGCACGCTCTCTCACACACATATCAACACACACACACACACACACACACACACACACACACACACACACACACACACACACACACACACACACA
>NC_068982.1:40722996-40724542 GCF_001194135.2 Octopus bimaculoides | reverse complement strand
AAGAATACGCAACAGCTTGGCATAAGCACTGAAGTGTTACGCAAATAAGCACACACATTCAAAACATGAATATATGTATGTATGCATTCTTTTATTCTTTCATTCTTCTACTTGTTTCAGTCATTTGACTGCGACCATGCGGGAGCACCGCCTTAAAGGGTCTTAGTCAAAGAAATCAACCTCAGGACTTATTGTTTGTAAGCCTAGTACTTGTTCTATATTTTGCCGAGCCGCTAGTTTACGGGGGACATAAACACACCAACATTGGTTATCCGCCTACCATCACCCGATGGTAGGCTAACAAACAGCCATACACTTCACACAAATGCACACACACACACACACACACACACACACACACACACACACACACACACGTATATATGCATATACGCGATGGGCTTCTTCCAGTTTCCGTCTAACAAATTCACTCACAAGGCTTTGATCGGCCCGAGGTTATAGTAGAAAACACTTTCCCATGGTACTACGCAGTGGGACTGAACCTTGAATCATGTGATTGGGAAGCAAGCTTCTTACCACACAGCTACGCCTGCGTCTATGCATGCACGCATACATGTACGCATTTATTTATGCATGCATGTATCTTCGTATGCATGCATACATGTATGTACATATGTGTGTATATATGTGTGTATATATGTGTGTATATATGTGTGTATATATGTGTGTATATATGTGTATATATGTGTGTATATATGTATGCCTTCACGTTTTTGTATTCATTAGCATTCTTCCTATAAGGAGGGAACTGATTCCTAAAAAAACAAAAGCCCCTTCAATGGAGCTTGTATAGCAACAACGATAATTGAAACATAACGAACTTTAAGAAATTCTTGCATATTTTTACTGTTCCACTTATGAATTGTATCTGTAAAGTTCGTGGTCTCTTTATTTGCTTGGAAATCATTGTTTTTTCAATATCGTCTCTTAAACATTTACAAACACAACTAGAATATAACGTAATTTACCTTACATTTTCTCTCTTGTGGAATCTACTTCAAATAGAGTCTCACATATATCTCTTATTCAACAAAATGAGCATATGACTATTTGTACACACCTGAAACTTAAAGTCGAAACGAAAATTATTTTCTTCGTTAGATATCTTTCTTATTTACTTTAAAACATAAAGCTGTTCATAACCGTTTATCTTTATACGAACGACTGTGCTTAGAAGGCTACAAACGACTGATTCAGTGTTCGTAGTTGATGAAGCGTAAGGACGCAGAAATGCATGCGTCCTACGGTCTGATGATGTTAATTCCAAAGTCAATGACGTGTTCTCATGCATTGTCAGTGAAGACAATTTTCTCTTTTATCCTTGTCTTTTAACTTTTTGTGTTTGTGATGGAGTGCAACTATGCTAGGTTATCACCTTCAGCAGTTTAGACGAACAAATCAAACTCAATACTTATTTTTCAAGTCTGGTACTAATTTTATCGGTGTCCTTTGCCGAACGTGAACGAAAAAAATCCAACACCAGTTGTATAAGAGTGAAAGGGGGAACAAACACAAACACACATAT
>NC_068982.1:40720376-40722765 GCF_001194135.2 Octopus bimaculoides | reverse complement strand
TATATATATATATATGTATTTATTTATATATATGCATCTATCTATCTATCTATCTATCTATCTATCTATCTATCTATCTATCTATCTATCCATTTACGACGGGCTTCTACACAATTTTCGCATGCCATATTCATTCACAAGGTATTGGTTTCCCCCAGGGTTATAAGAGATGGCACTTGTCCAAGGTGCCACGATGTGCGAATGAACCACGTGGGTTCCAAAAGCAAGCTTCTTAACCCCACAGCCAAGCTCACGCTATGTAGAAATGAAAGTGAGATTTTAGTAGCAGCCGAAACGTGCAGGCATTTCCACATGTCTGAAAGAAAGCTTAGAAACTTTCTCACTTTTATGCATTTTAAAATGAACAACACGCACATATATACACATTCATACCCATATTTATAAATGTAAATATATACATACATTTGTACTCTTAGTTTACAATCGCTAATTAGACGTGTAAATAAAGTGTGCATTTGCACATGGAAATTGCGGGTATATTTTAACCAGGACAAAACAGATTATATAGGTAGGTGCATGATGTTATGTGAAATCATCTTTAAGTGAGCTTCAACTGATTTCATTTATAAACCGAATTTAAGAAAAAGAGTTACGTCCCTTCTCTAGAGAAAGAGCAGTCATTCACCTTTGTGTGTGATTCGAGACTACGTCATTGGCAGTGCATGCATACGTACAACGTCCGCGCACACACACCCACACACACATATACACACGTAAAAAAAAAAACGAGAGAAACAATCATAAAAGACACACACACACACACACACACAAATCGTTATTTCCCGTCTCCAGTTATGTTTAAGTTTTCTGCGGCAGTAATTTTTTTCCTTTTATTTTCAACTCGTTTCAGTCATTGTTTCAATGCTTTTAGCTGAACGAGTTACCTCAGTACTTACTTGTTTTTAAAAGCCTGGTAGTTATTCTATTACTTTAGGCGAACCGCTAAGTTATGTGGACGTAAGCAAACCAACACCAGTTGTCAGGCGGTGGTGGGGGACAAAAATTGCGCGCGCATACATACACACACAAACACAGACGTTCGCACTCATATATATATATACATACATACATACAAACACAATAGGCTTCTTTCAGTTTTCGTTTATCAAATCCACTCACAAAGCTCAGAACAGAAGATACTATCCGAAGGTATCATGCAGTGGGACTGAACCCTGAAACCATGTGGTTGGGAAGCAAACTCCTGTACCTATATATTTTAGTGTACCTTTTTAGGAAAAATCATATTTTTACTTCTAAGAATGACTCTGGAATCTTTTAATCGTTCGGCCAATCCATTATTGATTACTTAAAACTTGTAAAGGGTTTTCTCAAAAGAGAACATCTGATTGAATTTACCCATTACCAAAATTGCATGTCATGATTTGAGAATAAACTTCACAGACATTTCATTAAGAAATAACTTAATTTCGTTTGAACTAAAAAGCTCCCGGTATGTTTCCTACTATGTAACCCCAACCTAGCTCATAAGTTATGCAAGTAAATGCGAAAATAATTAACTATTTAATTAGGAAATACAGTTACAAGAAGGATGAAACTTGAGCAATGCGACACGTTGCCGAATATAGCAGGGTTTTACACCATGACGAATTTCTGGGATTAATTACAAAACCGCGTGTGTGTTACAAAAGCAAAAATAAACAGAGGGTGAGTTGAGTTCACGTCTTACAGTCTATAAGCACATAAGACATATTATGCTTCACTAACAGCCTCTGCCTGTGAGTTCAGTCGTAGTCAATAGCATATAAAGAGAGATTTTGTGAGCTAAACGTCTGGCTGACTTGTTTTTGGCAAACTACAACAGGTATAGGAAGCTTTCTGTGTTATATAATCGATTAAATCAACAATTACGGGACATTTTCATTGAAGCATGATGCAATAATAATGCGTGATTGGATAGAATATTTGTATGAGAGTAATTTCAAATGACTTTAACTACTGTCCAGCGTTGCAAAGTAATAGGAACAGTAAAATGAGTATTTTAATGAGAAAACACACACACACGCGCGCACACACATACGCATGCGCGCGCGCATACACACAGACACACACATGATTATGTATGTTTGTGTGTGTGTGTGTGTGTGTCTGTGTGTGTGCATGTGTGTGTGCATGTGTGTGTGTGTGTATATATATATATGTATATATATATGAATATGTAATTTGTATCTATAAGTGTGCGGTGTGCGTGTGTGTGAACATATATATATATATATATATATATATATGTATATATATACTTACATATATATATATACATACATGTGTACATACATGCATATATATATATTTTATTATATACATACATACATACATATATATATATACATACATGTGTACATACATGCAT
>NC_068982.1:40706282-40718947 GCF_001194135.2 Octopus bimaculoides | reverse complement strand
GAATTTGAACTCAGAACGTAACGGCAGACGAAATACCTATTTCGTTATTGCCCACAAGGGGCTAAACATAGAGGGAACAAACAAGAACAGACGAACGGATTAAGTCGATTACATCGACCCCAGTGCGTAACTGGTACTTAATTTATCGACCCCGAAAGGATGAAAGGCAAAGTCGACCTCGGCGGAATTTGAACTCAGAACGTAACGGCAGACGAAATACCGCTAAGCATTTCGCCCGGCGTGCTAACGTTTCTGCCAGCTCGCCACTTTCTATTATAAATAATACCATACAAAGCATTGAGTTAGCAGAATCATTACTGCGCCGGGTAAAATGCTCAGCTGCATTTCGTCCGTCTTTATATCCCGAGTTCAAATTCCGCCGAGGTCGACTGTACTTTTCATCTCTTCGGTATCGATAAAATAAGTACCAGTTGAGTCCTGGGGTCGATGTAATCGACTTACTCCACGCCCTTCGAACTTGCCGGCCTTGTGCCAAAAGATTGAAACTAATATATATGCTGTCGTAAATTTTCGTCGCTCGAAACATGCTACCTGGTCACTAAGAACGTTGCATTTGATCTTAATATTCTGATGGTATAAAGAATTGTTAAGCTTGTCAAACACAATGACGAAGAAAGAGGAATTGTATGGAATGAAAACTCTGTTCTATTGTTATATTAATAAAGAGATTCGGAAGCAAACGATTTCAGTAAAATGCGTCTAAAATATGAATCTATGAACCTTTGTGGCTTATATGTGATTATACATGAAGAAAATCTGTAGTTATTTCCCCTGCGTGTATGTGTACTTTTGCGTAAGCGAGCGCCCTCACTCGATGTCTTTGATCACTCACTCACTCACTCACTCACTCGCTCACTCACACATTCAATCAATCAATCATTCTGTCTGCCTGTGTGTCCCCGTGTCTGTCTAAATGTCTGCCTGTCTGTAATATACATTCACACGCACACATACATTATATAAATATATGTGCATATATATATATATATATATATATATATATATACATACATATATTCATGCACTCACACATATACACACACACATGTATATAAAATACATATACATACATAGGCGCAGGCTTGGCTGTGTGGTAGGTAGCTTGCTTACCAACCACATGGTTTCAGGTTCATTCCCACTGCGTGGCACCTTGGGCAAGTGTCTTCTACTATAGCCTCGGGCCGACCAAATCCTTGTGAGTGTATTTGTTAGACGTAAACTGAAAGAAGCCCGTCGTATATATATGTATGTGTGTGTGTTTGTGTTTACCCGCCTATCATCGCTTGACAACCGACGTTGGTGTGTTTACGTCCTCGTAACTTAGCGGTTCAGCAAAAGTAACCGATAGAATAAGTACTAAGCTCACAAAGAATAAGTCCTGAGGTCGATTTGTTCAACTGAAGGTGGTGCTCCAGCATGGCCGCAGTCAAATGACTGAAACAAATAAAAGGATACATACATACATGCATATGTGTATGCCACGTGTGTGTATATGCATTCAGACATGCATACATACACATATCTATCTATCTATCTATCTATCTATCTATCTATCTATCTATCTATCTATCTATCTATCTATCCAAGGGGCTTCTTTCAGTTTCTGTCAACCACATCCACTCACAAAGCTTTGGTCGGCCCGAGGGTATAATAACAGACACTTGCTCAAGGTGTCACGCAGTGGGACTGAACCTAGAAGCAAGCTTCTTACCTCACAGCCACTCCGATACATACATTATGTACATACATACAGAAATAAAAAAAAATCCCCATCGAAAGCCGGCCTCATTCACACACACACACACACACACACACACACACACACACACACACACACACACACCCGTACACGTGCAATAGTCGTATTAAATCACATAATTTAGGTGTGCTATTGCAAAGAAAACAATTTTGTATTCACAATTTTTGGTTTCATTTTCAAAGAAATATTTCCGCAGATGAAAATCATTACAAACGAGAAAGCATGAAAAGTTCTCTCCCTTGCATCGTGCATTGAAATCTTCCAGAGACTTGAACATTTTTAATGATTTATCGCGCGTTGAAAATGTGTTGTTTGTTTTATTGAAATTTTAAAGCCCTATAATTTCTATTCAAGTTGTTTTACATTCCTATAAAACCAAAGTTATAAAAACCATTGGGAAAGTATGTTTTTGAAAGTAATTTTTATGAGTTATGTTTTATGTTGAGTTCCAGTTCTTTCGTTACATTTATTTGTAATATGAAAATAAAACAGGCTAAACAAACGCTTAGACTTACACACAAACGCACAAACACATACACACAAACACACAAAAATACACACACAAACCCGAATATGTACGCTCGCAAGCACATACGCAGGCACAAACATCCATCCAACCCAACATACATACATACATACATACATACATTCATATACAGGAATATACGTACATACAAATGATGCGCAACACATGTATGTATGTATGTATGTATGTATGTATGTATATATGCATAAATACACACACACACAGAGCCACATACACACACAGACAGACAAACACACACACACACACACGCGCCCCCCTCCCACACTCTCTCACTCTCTCTTTCACACTCACTCTCTCTCTTTCACGCACATGAATATACGTACGTGTATGCATGTATATATACGTGTGAGTATTTGTGTACATATATATGTATGTGTATATATGAATGTGTTTGCGTGTATGTTTTTCGTGCGCGTGCGCGTGCATGTTTGTGCGTGTATTTCGTGTTTGTACGTACTTTTTAGCACAAAATAGCGTTCCTCCTTGTCGCGCTCAAGCTTAGCGTATAGGCTAAGGGCTCAAACCCTACTGACAATACGGAAGGTTTTAAGAGTTTACAACATCAAGATGGATTTAGAAGAAAAGCTTACAAAACCTCTGAATATATCTCGCTGTGTTTGCGCTGGGAAAAGTATTTCCGGTGTTTATTTCAACTTCCTGTGAGTATTTTGTTGTAAGGTGTAATTTCAGTATACGAAATTTATATTCCCTCCAACTTCTATGTTCTTTACTGAGTTGGGTACTTATGCACTTTTCACTGCCCCATTCCATAAATGAAAATATGAACATGAAAAACAGAGGAAAAACGGACTAAAAACGCAAGACAAATATGGACCACTTTTACGCAGGAAAATTCTAATATATTTTTGTTTTAAACTGGACTCTGTTAAAGGTCACTCAAGGATCATCTGACGATGTGAAACCAGTTGAGACATTATGTCCATAGCACACGCATATACGTTCACACATGTATCACATATAAATAATACATTAGATAGCACATATCCATATTGTTACATTCTTAAAAGTTAGTAGGAAGCAGATCTAACAGCATTTAATCATGTAAAGCAGGGGCCCAAACCACTGGGTCGTCAGCCAGTATCGGGTCATGGATCATTTGGTACTGGGTTGCACAGAAAGAATAAATTTTATAAATTTTATTTTTATTTTATTCACTATCGCAGTCTGCAAGGTGTTTTTGCATTACATGTGTAATATATATGTAACAGTTAAATTATATATTGATTTCAAATTTTGGCACGAGGACAGCAATTTCGGATGCGGGCATAAGTCGATTATATCGACCCCAGTAGTCGACTAGTACTTATTTCATCGATCCCGAAAGGGACGAAAAACAAAGCCAACCTCGGCGGAATTTGAACTCAAAACATAAAGACGGACGAAATGTCGTAAAACATTTTGTACGCTGCACTAACGCTTCTACCGACTTACCGCTTTGTAATTGAATTATAAAGGGTGTCCACAAAGTCTGGGTACACGGGGATTAGCACATACTTTTAAAATAAAAGAATTTTATTCAATTGTAATGTTAATAAATAAATTTGTAATCTTTATTGAGTAAACTTTCTCTTTCAACATACCCCAGAAAAAGAAGTCTTATATTTAATTGTTTATGTTATGATTTTATTTACTCCATGTACCCAGACTTTGTGGACACCCTGTATATTATACGCTTTACTGCGTTTGTTATGCGCGTGATCTCCCGATCTGTGGAAAAATAGTCTTGTATGGAACCAGTTCTTGGTGCAAGATGGTTGGGGACCGCTGTTGTAAAGAACCATTTCGTAAAACGCAGCCAGCAGTCACTGGCGAATGTGTATGGCCTGGTAATGTGTACCGTGCTTTCGCTAACTGTTTTAGATGATTGTGTAGTCATGAGCACACGTCGACGCACTCTCGGCTTTTTCAACCTTGAGCCCAGCTGGACATCCAAGATGTGACAACTAGAGAGAGGGGGAAAGATAGAGAGAGAGAGGGAGAGAGAGAGAGAGAGAGAGAGAGAGAGAGAGAGAGAGAGCTGCACCAGCATCCGGTTGGTACTTATTTACAACCGAGTAGACTGGAGCAATGTGAAGTGAAGTGATTTACTTAAGGACACAACTCGCAGCAAACCTATTCAGGAATTGAACCCATGAGTTTATGATTATAACCCTAAATTCTAACAACTTGGCTACGCACGTTTAGAAACAATCCCATAAAAGGGAACAATATTACCTTAACTTGAAGGGCAGGAGGAGAACCAACACAAAAAATAAATAAAAAAATACGAAAAAAAAACATATAGGAAGCGTTGACGAAAAGTTCTTGGTTTTAAGGGTATCACAAAATAATTGTGATTTATTCATAATTATACACACTTCTTTTATGAAATTTATGATTACATGTTTGGCCATGGATATATTCGTAAATAATTATGAATTATTTATGATATATCCTTCGTAATGTATTTTTACATTCATCTTTCATTATTTAATTTTTTTCACTCATATCCAGTGTATCTCCGTGGCTCGATTTACCGGTCTTTTCTTATAAACGTTGTGTATGACGTTGGAATTCAGAATTTGAATGTGTAATTTTGGGGAAGAGGAAAGTCAATTACATCGACCCCAGGATTTCACTGGTACTTAATTTATCGACCCTGAAAGGATGAAAGGCAAAGTCAACCTAAGCGGAAGTTGAACTCAGAACATGCAGACGGACGAAATACTGGAAAGCACTAATCCTGGCCTGCTTAAGGATTCTGCCAGATCGTCGCCTTAATAATGATAACGATGTTGTTGTTGGCACTCCGTCGCTTACGACGTCGAGGGTTCCAGTTGATCCGATCAACGGAACAGCCTGCTCGTGAAATTAACGTGCAAGTGGCTGAGCACTCCACAGACACGGGTACCCTTAACGTAGTTCTCGGGGATATTCAGCGTGACACAGTGTGACAAAGCTGACCCTTTGAATTCCAGGCACAACAAAAACAGGAAGTAAGAGTGAGAGAAAGTTGTGGTGGAAGAGTACAGCAGGGTACACCACCATCCCCTGCCGGAGCCTCGTGGAGCTTTTAGGTGTTTTCGCTCAATAAACACTCACAACGCCCGGTCTGGGAATCGAAACCGCGAGTCCGCTGCGCTAACCACTGGGCCATTGCGCCTCCACAGTAATGATAACGATAACGATAATAACAAGAAATTTGCAAACTTTGTTAACCCTCATCAAATATTTTGTTTTCCTCTATCCTTACTAAGATGTATCATTTATTTTTATTACATAATCTTCCTTTGTCATTATATCTTCTTTCTTTCTGTCAATGATATGACGAACACAATGTATTTCTCATCCATAACACTTGAGACATTCGTATGCAGTCTTAGAAACAAGTTTCTATTGCTAGCTAACTCCTGTTTAACCTATCGCACATACCTTTCACACACACATACACACTTGTATTCACACACACACACACACACACACGTGCCATACACTCATATAGACTTTTTTGTCTAAGTTTTATCGCACCAATAACATAGAAGTGCTGAATACAGCTCCATATATTATAAGTGTCTAATTCATATTTACATGACAGCTAGGATTACGAATACACATGTAAACGTTCCATATAGTTGTTCTTATATTTTTGCTCGTCAACTACGGCTGAAAGATGTCTAGGATACCTGGCACTGTAACCCAGTCGTATAGACAATGTCATCATATTCCATTCCTTACGCCGTATGTACTAGAAGACTCTTAAAATGTATGTAAGAGAATCTTAAGAGATTGTAGCAGGTTAAAATCGGTCATCCGATCGTAGGATTTTTCTCAAGATATTGTTGACAGTTATGTCGTCTATTTAGTTCATATTACATCATTATATATATATATATAGATTATTAAAATGGCTAGACGCAATTTAAAACCAAAAGGTTTATACCACTTTAATACTTTTGTAATTTTCACTTTGCCATTTTACTGAATCAGCCACTGATTCCCATGGTATATTCTCTAAAATAGACAAGTCGACTTAGCTTACCCATCGGCAATGGAGTAGCGTCATCGATGAAGATTAATTCTATCCGAAATCGGCCGGCCGATCTGATGCTCTCGCTTGTCAGTAATTAGAAAGTGCTTTGTTGAACAGAAAACGCTCTGTTCGTGGCTAAGAGTTGTCTTGACTCTTATTTCTAGCAATGCTGGTGCTGACTTGCACCCTTAGTCACTTTTAGTGACGATGTGTCTCTGTTTGTTTTCTCGTGTTTCTTTCTGTTGAAGAGCGTAGGCTAGAAACATAAAAGACTTTCTCACCTTCCCGACCGTTAAACTAATACACCTTTTTGTTGTTTACACACCTGTCTTCGACTTTTTTTTGTAAATTCCAACTACACACACACAGACATATATATAACTTAGTGATTCGGCAAATGCACCCTTCAACAAACTCTTGTTGTTGTTGTTGTTGTTGTTGTTGTTGTTGTTCTTCTTCTTCTTCTTCTTCTTCTTCTTCTTCTTCTTCTTCTTCTTCTCCTCCTCCTTCTCCTCCTCCCCCTCCTCCTCCTCGTTGTTGTTGTTGTTGTTGTTATTATTATTATTATTATTATTATTATTATTATTATTATTATTATTATTATTATTACTAGTAACATGTTGATTAGAGAAAAGAAGGCTTTACTAATGAAGTAGGTATTCCAAGAATAATGTCCCATCCTAGATGTAGTCTGCATAGTCAATTGGCATTGGAGAAGAATATGTGTGTGTGTGTGTGTGTGTGTGTGTGTGTGTATGTATATACACTTATATATATATATATGGTAGTATTGTAGGCATTTGCTTATCTATGATGTCTCTACTGTCTGCTTTACTTTTATAAAGTAGCACTAGGTGTCGTAGTGATGGCTTCAGCTTCTTGCAATATGAAAAAGGAAAGAAAATAGATGTTAATGTCAAGTGGATCTTACCATGAAATGCTGAATTTGATTGAATCTTAAAGAACTGTAAGTGACATCCCCATTTAAAAGTCCATTTGCCTTTTGTTTAACAGATAATAAGTGTATAAGAGGATACAGCCGAGGCAGCCTTGGCTGAGTAGGTAAGAAGTCCGCTTCCCCGTCATGAAGTCTTAGGTTCGATTTCTCTCAGTGACGTCTCAGATAAGTGCTTTCATCATCAGAATGAGATGGTTTTTTACGGGTGACGGGACATTCTATTTGTTTTGGTGACAGTGTATTTTTGGCGTTGGAGGTCAACACATACACACACACGTAGGCACGCGATAAAATATACACATGCAGAGAGAAAGAGAGAGAGAGAGAGAGAGAGAGAGAGAGGAGAAAGAAAAGAGAGGAGAAAGAAGAGAGAGAGGAAGAGAGAGACATTATGTATACATACAAACATAACTTGATGCTACAGTTCTATATTTAAGAGATGAGGAATTATGTACATTATTTACATTTGACGGATATTTGTCCTCATCTTGTTTGTTGTTAACACAACGTTTCGGCTTTGATCAGGTGTCTTGGGGAAATTTCGAACCTTGGTTCTCATTCCTAAGGTATTTTGCGATGTTGTTATTATTATTATTATTGTTATTCAGGTCACTGCCTGGAATCGAACTCGGAATCTTGGGTTTAGTAGCCCGCACTCTTAACCACTACGCCATATGGAGTGAATTTTAGGGCTTATAAATCTAATATTTTCCTATCCTTCCTTAATACTGGTTCCCATAGGCTGCTCATATCTGCACTCGGTCTGCTTAGGAGGTTGTGTCCTAGCATATCTGCTGCTTCTTTTAGTCTTTGTATTTTCCAGTGGTGTTCTCTGTCTATTATTTTAACTTCATTCCACAGAGGAAGGTGGTCTCTCATGGAATACTTTGAGAATTTGGCCCATATGACATCAGGACAGTATTCAAGAGTAATACAACACTTCGCAAATATCTCTTTCCGGTAAAACCACCAATAGAAGAGAATATGACTAAGAACTGCGTGTACTCCATCCCATGCAGCTGTGGTAGGTGATACAAAGGCGAAACATATCGCCCCCTCAAAATAAGGGTAGAGGAACATCGCAAAGCTGTGACACGGGAGATATTGATAAATCGGATATAGCTGATCATGTATGGAAAAATGGAGACCACTTCCCCCTGTGGGATGAAGTTAAATTAATAGACAGAGAACAGCACTGGAAAATACGAAATACGAAAACTAGAAGAAGCAGCACATATGCTAGGACAGAACAATCTCCTAAGCAGCCCGAGTGCAGATATGAATAGCATATGGGAACCGGTATTAAGGAAGGATGGGCATATGACGTAGTGGTTAAGAGCGCGGGCTACTAATCCTAAGCTTCCGAGTTCAGGCAGTGACTTGAATAATAATAATAATGATAATAATAATAGTAATAATAATAATAATAATAAACAACAACATCGAAAAATACCTTAGGAATGAGAACTCAGGTTCGAAATTTACGCAAGACCCCCGATGAAGGCTGGAAGGTATATCAGCCGAAACGTTGTGCTAACAATAAACAAGATGAGGACAAATATCCGTCAAATGTAAATAATGTAAATAACTAGATGCTCACAACTATGAAGGGAGAGAGAAAGAGAGAGAGGGAGAAAGAGAGAGAGGGAGAGAGAGAGAGAGGGAGAGAGAAAGAGAGAGAGGGAGAGAGAGAGAGGGAGAGAGAGAGAGAGGGAGAGAGATGAACAGAGAGAGGGAAGGGGAGAAGGAGAGTGAGAGAGAAAGAGCGAGAGACAGTATACATATATACAAACGTAACTATATGCTCACAATCATAAAGAGAGAGAGAGATGGGGAGGAGAGGGAGAGAGAAACACCATACTACATACAAACATAAATAAATGCTCATACGCATAAACTGAGAGAATGTATGTGTGTGTGTGAGAGAGAGAGAGAAAGAGAGAGAGGTATTAAAACAATTGAAACATTCAAACATCTGATGTCAAATAAGTCATCGCTGAATCAGCGACGCCAAACAGGTGGCTCCAAATAGGTGCTCCAACTAGGTGGAGTCAAAACGTTTACGACCTCGCAAATGTAACTAAAGAGACTGAAGGATAAGTGCCAGACTTGAAAAAGGAACTGGGGTCGATTCGTTCAACTAAACCCTTCAAGGCGATGCTCCAGCACGGCCGCAGACCAACGACAAAAACAAATAAAAGATTAAAAGATTAGTCATAGCTCTAATATGTTTTATGTTTTATATTCCGCCATAAACTATCACCTTCACCTTCAATGTCGGTCTCTCCTTATTTGTATGGCTTGATGTTTTATATTCTGACTGAACTGTGTAATCTACTGATTCATCTTTAATTAATCAATTAATTATGCAAGCAGTATTGGACATAATTATGCACAGCGCAATTTATGTTGGGTAATCTGAAATTTAATGTAAGTGTACATATAATTTTAAAATTATAAGCTTCACTGCAAAATGTAAATAAATGTAAACAAATTTTTCTAACGCTCTGTGATACCCTTCCCACCACAGAAATTCATCTAAAAAAAAAATAATAATAAAAGGTAGCAACTTTTTCTAAAACATATAACAAAGTTGGAGAGAGATGTAAAGATTTGTTTACATTTGTCTGTATTTGTTTACACATCAGACTCCCTTATCCAGCTGACCCCGTTGGGGTTGATCATGTTCCGGTTTGCATTCCAGTAGCAGTAACCCACCAGTGTGCTTTTTATCCTAAGGTAATAGCCTTCTTTGCAGCTTCAGTGATGGAATTTACGGCCCTCATCTCATCTTTGCTGCACTACTAACTCCAAGTCGAGTCGGGCTTGCTTGAACAGAATTATTATACTGAAAATCAGTTTCAATCAGTGAATGCTCAGCGAATTTATTATAAACGCAACACATCACCATGGGAATGAAAACAAGATGATGGAATGTCATTCACCCTTCGCTCCTTATATTCATTATCTTCCCTTTATCTAGCCATCTGTCCGTGGCTAAATCGTGATACAATTAGTTGTGAAAATTGTAGTTATCTGAGAATAACTACCACATTTCACAACAGGAGACAGAAAATTTAGTTTTACATGAAAACATGATTGTATTTTGACATGATTGTATTTTGGGTGAGTTTAATGTATAAAATAATATTAACCATCATTTCTGGCCGTGTACATCGTTCACCTCGCACACCCAGAATATGTACATAAGGATTTATACATCTTTACCCATAGTTCCTCCTTTACATCAAGAGCCTTTAGGTTATTATTTTCAACAATACACTCCTATACTGACAAAACTTCCGAACCTTCTTATCTTCCAGTAAAAATGTCTTATCAATATACAACAGCTCATACGTCATGAACAGAAAATTGAAAACATACTGCAATAGGGATTTGATAACCTAATCTTCTTGTTCAAAGCACCAAAAATTCTTCTACTACACATGTCTAGCTGAAAATACTACATTCTTCTCATTTCTGAAGTATTACAGTCCAGGGCCGTTTTAAAAGCATTGCAGCTCCTCGGGTAAAACAATGCATCTGAATACAAAACCACAACACACATGGATCTAGACCCGTAGATCTCCCGGATAGTTGCTTAGTGTCTTCATGCCTTAAGAGGCACTGTTACAGCAATTACTGATTAGATCTTAGTCTAATAATTTTCGCCAACGTACATAGTTTAAAGATGTAAGAGAATTAAAGAGGCTTGGTTTCCGTTCCTGGAATAAGATATGATTCAGTTTTGAACAGCTGTTAACACTTAAAGTGTAAATACAGCATCCATTTTATAACTACAGTTACCACCAGATCATCTTTAGCTGAGTCCACTCTGTATAAAGCATTTAGCCCGGTCTCTAGTTTCTTCCGCCCTGTTTCGGAGGCCCTACATAAACGTCACAAGCTCTTTTCATTTTTGCACGGAGTATTTCATTAACAATTACATTAACTTTGTTAATTCACTGTGTATTGTTTACTTACTATGAAACATTATACTATATACGACTTTTCTCCACTGTTCTCGACTCTGGACGATCTTTTCTGCCTCGTCTCCCAGATCTTGTCGGTTTTGAATGATCAACAATGCTTTTGTAGCATTACTTGTTTCTACATAGGTATGAGGCGCAACGTAAACCTATTTTTTACTCTGAGGAGAAGTGGGTCATATTACTCTGATCTTTATCTTTTCACCTGTCCAGTTTGAAAGGTCTCACCAGAAACCTTGCAGTCTGTTGGCATAGTTCTCAGGGTAATTGAGACACACAAATCTCCACACTGCAACGAGGACTGGAATATTATGTCCCATCATGCACAAGGGCATAACATTCCACATGCAAACATAGACTACATTTAAAACAATCAAAACATTATAAACCTGACTGACGCCTCTTAATTTCCCAATCTATTCCAAACATTGCCCGTTCTCATGTTCTATTCTTTGATTTGTCTGCTACTAAAGCACCTTCCGAACTTACTGTTTTGATATTGTTCCTAACTAATTCTACTAGATGCGCCAGTATTTCCTCTATTCGTCTAGTTCAATGTCTCTCCCTCGAAGACCGTCCAGTAAAGTTGTTCCCCAATTTTTCTTTGCAGCATATATATCCTTCTACAATTCTACTTCAAACACTCATTCTATTATAGCCACAAGGTCTGGAATTTGTGGGGAGGGACAAGTTAATTACATCAACCCCAGGACTCGACTGGTACTTATTTTATCGACCACGAAAGGATGAAAAGCAAAGTCGACATTGGTGGAATTTGAACTCAGAACATAAAGACAGACGAAATGTCGCTAAGAATTTTGTCTGGCGTGCTAACGATTCTGCCAGCTCACCATCCATAATAATAATAATAATGATTCATTCAGCTATAGGCACAAGGTCTGAAACTTGCGGAGTGGGGATGGGGTAAGTCAATTGCATTAGCCTCGGTACACAACTGGTCCTTATTTTATTGACTGTGAAAGGATGTAAAGCAAAGTCGATCTCGGCGGAACTCGAACACCGATTCTGCCAACTCGAAACACTTTTATATGAATATCCACTCACAGTTATTTTTATGAGTCATGTACAAACAAAAACACTACATATACTCTCAGACGTACATTCACACATGCACATATATGTATGTAGTTTGTCAAATATTAAGTTCCGAGATTCTTATAAATATTTGAATATTAGCTCAACAATACACATCTTACACGTCTTTACACACACACACACACACACACACACACACATGTCTGTATATGTGTATATATGTATCTCTCTCTCTCTCTCTCTCTCTCTCTCTCTCTCTCTCTCTATCTATCTATCTATGCATATATATATATATATATATATAT
>NC_068982.1:40704563-40705424 GCF_001194135.2 Octopus bimaculoides | reverse complement strand
TATTATCAGTTGAGAGGCACCAATAATAAGGAGTGGGCAGACATCACATATTCATATTAGTGTTTGTTATTTTCTTATATTTCTCCTTGACTATATCTTTAGACCAAATAACCGCGTTTGTTTGCTTCTATCCAACTTGTTGAAATATTTTTCCAGACGAAAACAAATAAATAAATAAATAAATAATAACAACAACAATAATAATAATAATAATAATATTAATAATAATAATAATAATAATAATAATAAGAAGAAGAACAACAACAACAACGTTGTTTTCTTTATTCACCACTAAGGAAGTAATAATGATAATAAGACAAAAGGAACTAAATTTCAATTTCTAAGTGGATTTTTTTAGGTCAATAACTTTAAAATTCTTTCTTCCAATCATGTAAAATGTTAAGAAATATTTTCTTCCTGCTTTTATATTGTTTGTTTGTTTATAATTTATTTTCAATATCTGTATGCTAAATGTTTCTTGAGGTGCGGTAGCCATGAAGTTAAGATGTGTGATCACTGACCCACAACAAAGTCTGTCTCGAGTCTGCGGGTACATAAGAACCAGTCTATTTGGCTTTTTCCGACGCTATAAGGCGACTGAGGGTTCAAGACCCTCTCACTCTGCCGAACGAGAAGCCAGTCCGTCTCAGGGTTAATTGTCAGCTGTTTCTGATACTCAGTTTCAGCTGAGTGAACTGAAGCAAGCGTGAAGTAAAGTACCTGGCTGAATGAAGGAAACATTACGTTACTCCATACCATTGTATGGAGTAACAATACTACTGTAATGAGTTGAAACCGGGTGCTGGTGGTGTAGCTCTCTCTCTCTCTCTCTCTCTCTCTCTCTCTCTCTCTCTCTCTCTC
>NC_068982.1:40700834-40704515 GCF_001194135.2 Octopus bimaculoides | reverse complement strand
CTCTCTCTCTCTCTCTCTCTCTCTCTCTCTCTCTCTCTCTCTCTCTCTCACACATACACATTCTGAATGCTCCAATGAGTTATGAGTGGGTGGGGATGAAGGAAAGGTTATCTACATCTGCTCGCAACTACACAGACACCTGAAACAATTAGCGAAGGTATGGTACATGCTATCTAGCCATAGTCACTTACGAATGACGGCTGGCTTTATTTACTAAGCCACACTGGCATTACATACACATATGCATTGATACACACACACACACACAAAGCATGACTATATATTTATGTGTATATATGTGAATTAAGATACACACACACACACACACACATATCTTAATTCATAAATCCACAAGATATTAAAAATAATCTACATATGATCGATCTTTTATCGAATAGATATAAATTTATGCCATTAAAACAAATTATATGAAATAAAAAATAATGAACCGAAATCAAATATTAAAAAAACCCCCCGAAAAAACAAGATAGTCGGCATCAGATTCTATACTGTACTTTTCTTTTTGTTCGGACATCCTACAATACTTTGAGCAAAGGAAGGAGTTTTTTTTTGCTTTCCTTTTCGGTGATACACTTTGCGTGATAAATGTGAAAACAAACATTAAACTTTATTGTTACATGAGATGCATTAATGGAGGAGGTTTGCATAATCAATAACGGCTCGAACAATTTGGAACCTGTAGACAAATGCATATGGAAATCTACTCATGAATGAATAATATCGTAAAAATACACAAGAACGAATTCACAAGCTATTCATCACTTACTAAACTTGTAAACATATCGACTAATTCATTCAGGATTTTCCTTTCCTGGCCTTCAAAACTTGGGAGCTTATAAAATCGTATCACTGAAATAAATGCCTTTCATTAACACTCTTTCAATTGAAAATATCACAAGATCGGAAAACGTTTAGTGTTACATAGTAAATGGCTAAGAGTTCTTTATAAGTCTCAGCTTTGAATAGCTCTTCTCTTGATGTCATAGAGACACATCGTTAGAAATAATTTAGAGCTTAGTAAATAAGTTAGGAGCGATCCTACAGAGTTTCATTCAGCTATGAATGTCAAAACACCTAAATCTTGCTCAATGTTTGCCCTCTCCAATATTCCTCTCCAATATCGATCGCTACCACTTTCATGTGAAATTTATGACCTTGGTATTTCTATAAAAAAATATTACTCTTATATAGCTCCTCATAGAAGGTGGTCGCCTTTGCATTGGACACCCTTACTCCTTCAGTGATAAATATGGCATTCTTCATTTGAACAACCTTAAAAACATGGCCGCTACCTCCTTAATATCACTTAATCTGACTGAAGTTTAAGTTCAGAATAAAAACGATCAATACATTCGTATTTTCGTCTTCCAATATTCCTCGTCTAATGCTTTGCTCATCTACTTCTGTATCGCAGTTCTATATTCTTCTAATTGAATGAAAAAAAAATGTGCTTGTTCAATTATATTCTCCATTGGATAACTGCACCACACATGCAGGAAACGTCTATAAGCGTCTTCAAAGTCTACTTTTGCCACCACCTTGTCCTGAGTTAAGCCGTTAGTCTGCAGGCATTGCTGTCAAAGAAATACTGCTTGAAGCACATCACACCTGAAGTACAGGTAGCACACACACACACACACACACACACACACACACACAGATAATATATAGTGTCCATTATTCATCTTGAGTCCAAACGTTCGTGTAGATCCCAAAAAGCTTCAATCACCACCTCAAACATATCGAATTTTTCGTTAAGTGGTTTAATTGCGCCAATGTAATATTTTAAAAAATACATTAATACTAGCAACAAAATTGTTTTGTCAACTCTATTTCATATTTTATATAAGCTAAGCGGAATTCATTTTTCTAAATTTTTCTCTTTCTTTTCTTTTAAATACAATTCCATTCTAAAAAAAAAAAAAATGCTATCTGTATAGATTTACATTTGCTAATATCTGTAATATTACAACTAAAATCTTTAAAAAATTGACAGAAGTAGCAACTATATAAACACAAGGCAAAAAAAAAAAAATCTCTGCATAATAAAATACGACTAAGAATCGATGATAACTAGTAACCATTACAAGAATACGAATGTAAATGTGAACGTGTATGACCATTTGTGTGAATATCTACATGTGTATGTTTATCTATGTGTATTTGTAGATTTGTAAATAAGAAAACGAGTGTCCATGCATGCTCCGTAAGCACTGAAATTATAAACTAAGCCATTAGCTTGTTTAGGCTCAAAGATCCGGGGTTGCTTCTGGCTGACGAGACACAACATGCCGAAACACCGATGTCCCGAATCTCCTTGCACCAATGAACTAAGCGTGTTATGAACACACTGTTGTAAAAGGAAGTTATTCTATGATGTACACAACAGCGATTAGCATATCTGCGTTCGAATCTGCCGAAATTATTAAGAATAAATATGCAGATTATTGGCTCAAATCTTCTTTATCAAAATATATTTCATTAAATCGTGTGTTTCCTTGTTGAATGAAGTAAACCGATTTAGATCTTACAGCCCTAGTCGTTTAGCCAGATTTGATTTTATTCCCAAAGAATAACCTCTAACTTCAAAAATGTTAGAAGCTCACGTTTGGGGGTGATGGTCGGTAGTAGTGGTCGATGGGTTCTTTAAATCTTTAAATGAGAAATATCACACTGGTAATGAATTTGTAATGAATGTCTTCATGATAAAATAAATGTAAGAAAGAAACAAATAGTGAGTTACATCATTAATTCTATAGAATAATTTCAAAAGAATTACCAACAAAATTTTGATTAATCAAAACGAAAATGATTTAATTGAATTTTGTTAAACTATAATAGCTGCCGCTTTGAGAAAAAACAAAGCAAAACAAAACAAACGAAACCTTTGAATGTCTGTTATAAAACAGTTATTTCTATCATTCTGCTATTATTTTATTTATATGCAATTATTTTTCAATTAATATGTTTACAAAACAAAGTCTTTGAAAATGTTAACTCGTTTTCCACTTTGGAGCAATTGCGCACACCTGCAATCCAACTAAACACTCACTCTCTCTCTCTCTCTCGTCATTTATGTATGCATGTATGTATGTATGTATGTATGCATGTATGTATGTATGCATGTATGTATGTATGTATGTATGGATGGATGGATGTATGTATGTATGTATGCATGTATGTGTTAATATTTACATAAATGTATGTATGTATGTATGTGTCTGTCTGTCTGTCTGTCTGTCTGTCTGTCTGTCTGTCTGTCTGTCTGTCTGTCTATCTATCTATCTATCTATCTATCTATATGTATATGATATATAAATTTCTAGAAATGCAGATATATAGATAGATGAGTAGCGAGATTTTTTGGGGGGATTTACAAAATTTACATACATATTTTCACGCTATTAAGGCTGCGGGATGCCAGTATCGGTAGCACGCCGAAAAAATTGCTTAGGGGCATTTCGTTCGTCTTTACGTTCTGAGTTCAAATTCCGCCGAGGTCGACTTTGCCTTTTTATCCTTTCGGGGTCGATAAAATAAGTACTAGTTACGTGCTGGGGTCGATGAAATCGACTATCCCCTTCCCATAATATTTCTGGCCGCATACCTATCGTAGAAAGGATTATTTAAAGCACACACATACACACACACACACACACA
>NC_068982.1:40698422-40700578 GCF_001194135.2 Octopus bimaculoides | reverse complement strand
TATATATATATATATATATATATATATATCGATAATGACTGCATCTGCTAATGGCAATATGTTGCCCAAAATAATCTTTTGCATGGTCGAGTCCTCAGCTGCTAAATCGGTTCCCTAGTCAAAATTTCTTGGTAGAAGGGTTTCTAGAAGCCAAGACGATGTCTGTCAAAAACAGTGCCTGTTAAAAAACGGAGGAATTTAAGTTTCCCACTGTACTAGATAGTACGGGAACTTTTTAATTCTGGTTTAGCATGCTTTTAAGGGCAACTTAGGAATGAAGCACCCCTTAGCTTTTACTAAAGATTTTATCTCAGAGAAGGCACTTCTGTGTTCATAGTTACAGTGGTGAATTAACCGATCAGTTTGTCTGTGAGCAACATCCAAAATAGGACAACTTCTAGTATAAGCTCTGTTTGCCCATGAGCGCCTGTGTAGAGGGGAAAGCTAAGAGAGTCAACCCCCGACAGTGAATCGGATCGGGTGGTCCATTACAGACCCTATTCATCCTGATGAGAGCATGAAGACAAAAAGAATGGGTCGTGTTTGAGTTTCCCGATTAATGAATTAATGAATATATTAATTCATATAGTATTCATTCATTCATTTATATAGTCATTCATTCATACATTCATTTATTCATATGTTCATTCATTCGTATATTCATTCATTCGTATGTTCATTCATGTATTCATTGACTCATTCATATATCAGTTCAATTACATATTCATTCGGTCGCTTATTCATAAATTCCATCATTCATGCATTATTAATTCACTCATTCATATATTCATTCATATATTCATCAATACCTTAGGAATGAGAACCCAGGTTCTAAATTTCCCCAAGACACCTGATGAAAGCTGGAGGGTATAACAGCCGAAACGTTGTATTAATAACAAACAAGATGAGGACAAATATCCGTCAAATGTAAATAATGTAAATAATGTACATAACTCCTCATTTCTTAAATATAGAACTGTTTCATCAATTCAGTCATTCACACACATATGCACAACACCCACCCATCCACCCACATGCATGTATCTTTGATATGGTCACAAAAAATAAGGCGAGAAAAAAGGTAAAATAAATATGAGATGAAGAGTTTTATTATATTCGTTATGGTGGTGTAGTTAGAGTGTTTGCTGTCCCCTCCTCGGGCACAAAGCCTATAAAGGTTTATACAACAGGCCCAAAAGTGTTGCCTCCGCAGAAGCATTGCTTGGATCGTACCGCCACACGACTCCGCCAACGGCTACGCTAATGATTTGTTAAAAGTTGAAGGTTTTACTAATCATTATTCCAAGCTACACGTTCTGAGAAAAGATGGACTTCAAATGTATTAGAGAAGACAGTGAGACAAACATAGAGACGCACGCACACACACGTATGCACGCACAAACATGCACATACACGCACGCACGCACCCACATACACACATTTGGGATACATTTATAAAAAATAGTAGGCTATATATTGGATTGAAAAACCCTTGGATGGAGAAAAAAAAATGGTCGAAAATCTAGACTAAACGCTTATGATGCTGGAGATTATACAGATTTCCAAAGCATCGACTCCATTACTTATGTTTTCTTTTTATGGCTGGTACTTATTCTATCGGTCTGCTTTGCCGAACGTCTAGGTTATGGGGATGTAAACAAACTAACTTCGACTGTCAAGTGATGTGGGCAGACAGCAGGCAGACATATGCACATATGAATATGCATGTATAATGCATATTACACGACGGGCTTCTACACAGTTTCTGACTACGAAATTCACTCATAAAGTATTGATCGGCCACGCATTATAGCAGGCAAGATTGGTACGACGACGACGACGACGACGACGACGAGGATGATGATGGTGATGATGGTGATGATATAGATGGTATAAAGCACAACAGAGAAGGAACTGTGTCAGAATGTGATTATTTTGACTCCTGCACATTATTATTATTATTATTATTATTATTATTATTATTATTATTATTATTATTATTATTATTATTATTATTATTATTCAGTAGTTTTATTTTTATAACGTGCTTTCACTTCACTACCGAGCGCAGCTCTGTGCGCCTTGGGTATGTGCTGTGGTTTGCTGTGGTGCTCTTATGTTTACTGTATTGAAAGTGTTTTGCGTAGAATGTGTGC
>NC_068982.1:40690922-40691289 GCF_001194135.2 Octopus bimaculoides | reverse complement strand
AACATGCTATCATAAACATAATGAGTAGTTATTACGAGTAAGTATTTAAACATATTTACAAGAAAAAATGCTTGCTCAGAAATATATGTATGTATGTATGTATGTATGTATGTATGTATGTATGTGTGTAAATATATATTTGAACACATATATACACATACATATGCATACATACACTCACGCACACAAACACACACACACACACACGCACACACACATATATATATATATATATTCATACATGAATGCACTCTAGAGTTTGGACGAAAACATACGAGAAAAGTAAAACTCAAAATATAAATAATACATTATATGCAATAAGAAACCTATTTTTTTACTTCAGCCATCATATATATATATATATATA
>NC_068982.1:40688356-40690912 GCF_001194135.2 Octopus bimaculoides | reverse complement strand
ATTTATTTCTTTATTGCCCACAGTGGGCTACACACAGAGGGGACAAACAAGGACAGACAAAGGGATTAAGTCGATTACATCGACCCCAGTGCGTAACTGGTTCTTATTTAATCGACCCCGAATGGATGAGAGACAAAGTCGACCTCGGCGGAATTTGAACTCAGAACGTAACGGTCGACGAAATACCGCTAGGCATTTCGCCCGGCGTGCTAACGATTCTGCCAGCTCGCCGCCCTGTACGCGTATATTCTTTTCTACTTTAGGCACAAGACCCAACATTTTTGGGAAGTAAGGCCAGTCGATTAGATCGACCCCAATACGCAACTGGTTCTTAATTTATCGACCCAGAAAGAATGAAACGCAAAGTCGGCCTCGGCGGAATTTGAACTCAGAACATAACGAAATCCCGCTAGCCATTTCGCCCGGCGTGCTAATGATTCTGCCAGCTCGCCGCCCTGTACGTGTATATTGTTTTAGTACATGTGTGTACTTGTGATTACATTTGTATGTGTGAACGTATTTGTATTTTGTGTACACCTGTATGTGTAATTATGTTTTGTGTGTGTACATGTGTATTTGGGGCTATTTCTTATAAGCGTCTACATCTATCTCTGTGTATGTCTACGTGTGTTTAAGGGCGATGAGAAATGTAAAGTTCTTTATGTAAAAAAGGATTGCTTGTTTGAAGTTTATTGCTATGGTTACTGGATGCATTTAAACGCTGACATGTATTATCATAACTATTATCATAACAATAGTAATGATAATACATAAGTAATACATAACTAATATTATAACTATTACTTAAGCGGTAGTTCTACTGCGTGGTGCTTCTACTTCAGATCTGAGCCGATCAATGCCTTATAAGTGCATCTGGTAGACGTAAACTGCGTGGAAGCCCATCGCATATACATTTGTGTGTGTGTGTGTGTGTTTGCGTTTGTTCCACCGCACACCGCTTGACAACCGGATTTGGTACATTCCTATGACTAAAAGAGACCGATAGAATAAGTAGAAGACTTTAAAAATAAGTACTTGGGTCGACCTGTTTGACTGAAACCCTTTAAGGCAGAGCCCCAGCGTGGCCGTAGTCCCATGATTGAAACAAATAACAGATAAAAAATAGATACAAGACTAACAATCTCGCTCGTGGGTAGGTGTTGGGTGTCGGGAACTTTGTCAATCATATCGACTGGTGATTTATTGCATCGACTCCAAAAAGGAAAAAAAAGGTTGGCGCGGCTCGAACTCAGAACGTTACGATTCAGAAAAAAAACCACACTGAATTTTGTCGAACCTTCTAACCATTGTGCCATTACATCGCCTTTGAAAAATAAGAAATAATAATATCTTGTAATTTAGGCTCAAGGCCAGCAGTTGCAAGTGGAATGGAGTTAGTCGATATCATCGGCTCCAGTAGTTGATTGGTACCTTATCGATCCTTGACTGGTACTTCATTGATCCTTGACTGGTACATTATCGATCTCGGAGGGATGAAAGACAAAGTTGAACACGGCAGTATTTGAACTCGGGTCGTAAAGAATCGGAAGAAACAGCACGAAAGAAGTTGCTGTATTTGTTTCAGAATTTTGACTGAGTTGGTAGACCTAATGCGTCGTCTGGTTCAATACAGTAGTTACAGACGCACGCACGCACACACGCACGTACACGTACACACACACACACATATTAAAGGACCCGCTAAGTGGGCTTGCTCTTGACCCACTAGAAATAGTTGCCAAACTCCTTCAAATCACACACGACCGCCTTCACTGATAAAAATAGAGATTGAAGAATGTACTTCTGCGCATCTCTTAAAAGAAATAAAGGCCGCATCTGAAACGTCTTTGTTTATTGGTCTGCTTGGCTTAAATTTCCAACACTATCTCCACCGTCACCGTCGTCCCTAACTCTACAACCTGAACCAACTCTCCCACCATTCCCCAACCACCATACTGAGCATCCTCCCCTTCACCCTCCTCTCACCACCCTCTTCTCACTACCAACCTCTCACCGCCATCTCTCTAATTGGTATAGTCAATCGTATTACTGGTTGAATTTGTATTGAAACAATTCAACGCTATGATAGTTCAGTATAATAGTGTTAAGAAGCTTACATTCCATGTTTCTGTAGTGTCTGTGTCCGTCTGTATCTGTCTGTCTGTCTGTCTCTGTCTCTCTTTCTCTCTCACTCTCTCTCTCTCTGGGTGGTAGAATGTATGGAAGCGTGATACAACTCAAAGTAGCTCTTGATTAGTGCTGGAACACTGCTTCAATAATTATTAGATGTTCATTATATTGTAATCAGCTCTCTCTATATAAGGCAAAACATAAATAATGGACATTACATATTTTTCTTTATTGTTGCAAATTTGACTTACAGCTGTTTCCAGTAGTCATTATAGGTTCGTTATTGATAGGTTTGCTCAATCAGTCCATTGATCGGTTGAGTAAAAATTGAATGACCTAGAGAATTAATGCCAGGGTCATTTCTGGTGATGATCAATGCCTGTACCATTCATTCAGTGTACACACACACACACACACACACACACA
>NC_068982.1:40686552-40688123 GCF_001194135.2 Octopus bimaculoides | reverse complement strand
TATATATAATATGTATTTGTATATATGTACAATATAGTAATATATATGTGTATATGTGTGTGTATGTATATGTGTATACATATATATGTGTGTTTGTATGTGTGTGTGTGTGTGTGTGTGGATGCGTGTGTTTATCTCTTAACCCTGCTTGAAGACTGGTGTTGGTGTGTTTACCCTCCTGTAACTTTCTGGTTCGGCGAAAAGGGACCGGCAGAATAAGTGACAGTTTAAAAAATTAAAAAGTGAACAGTGTATTTGAGTCAATTTGTTTGACCAAGCCCCTCAAGGCGGTGCCCCATCATAGCTGCAGTCCAATGACTGAAATATATCAAAGAAAATTGTTCGGTTTATCACAGAGATAAACCCGTTCTTATTATGGTTTTTGACGTTAAAGGCAATCATTTTGTATGGACGTATTATGCAAAATGGTCGATGGATTGCTGACGAAAATGTAGCGTGTGTAGTAAGGTCGTCGAGAAAAACTGAAGATGACGTGTGAAGCTCTGGCGGTCTGAGAGGTTTAGAGTATAAATCTTCTAAGACCTGATGACAAAAGATCAAGTTTTGTAAGAATATGTTGTGTAGCTGACTCATCTAACACATACCATCTTTAAAAAAATAACCGCGTTCGCATAATATTCTCAGTGTGTGCGTACGTATACATATATGATTGTGCGTGAGGGCGCTTGTCTTAATGGTTAGGGTATTCGGCTCACGATCGTAAGGTCGTGAGTTCAAATCTCGGCGACGCGCTGTGTCCTTGAGCAAGACACTTTATTTTACGTTGCTCTAGTCCATTCAGTTCGCAAAAACGAGCAGTACTTTTATTTTAAAAAGGCCAGCCTTGTCACACTCTATGTCACGCTGAATCTCCCTGAGAACTATGCTAACGGTACACGTGTCTGTGGAGTGCTCAGCCACATGCACGTTAATTTCACGAGCAGGCTGTTCCGTTGATAGGATCAACTGGAACCCTCGTCGTCGTAACCAACAGAGTGCCGGTATGTTTTGTGCATGAGTGTATATGTGTGTGTATATATAATTTCCATTGAGCTTATTTCATAAATCTGGTTCTTTAGTTCTTGCTATATTCTACTCCATATTTACTTTCTTTTTTTGTTTTTAAGCAGCTGTTAATTTCTTATTCCTTCGCTTCTATTCTATAATATATTTTTAATAATTGTAATCCACAGAGATTGTTTTTTAGTATTTCTTAGAGAACGAACAATTTACGCCGTTTCTCCAGGAGTCAAATAATCACATTCTGACACAGTTCCTTCTCTGTTGTGCTTTATACCATCTATATCATCATCATCATCATCATCATCATCATCATCATCATCATCGTCATCATCATCATCATCATCGTCATCATCATCATCATCATCGTCATCATCATCATCGTCGTCGTCGTCGTCATTCATCACCGTCATCATCGTCATCATCGTCTTCGTCGTTATTAATTATTACTCACCCTCACTTCTCGTCAATAAGCCATCATTTCACTAAATATCAGGAATTAAGTGAATTTGTACGGAATTAGTAAGACAAAGCTAACCATACTACTACTA
>NC_068982.1:40678917-40685850 GCF_001194135.2 Octopus bimaculoides | reverse complement strand
TCTCTCTCTCTCTCCTCCTCTCTCTCTTCGCATTCTCCAAGAAGTTAGTTACAAATTCCTGTCACTCCTCGAACAATCATGAAAGTTACGAGACCAAATGCAATTTAATTTCTGACTCATTCTTGCAATTATTTCAAAAATTTTCAATATTTTTTCCAAAATTTTGTTTGCAGAAGAATTCACGATTTATGGACTGTTTGTGTGTCTTATTATATTTCATTTTTCCTATTTGTCTCAGAGGGTGTCCCCACCGCTGGATTCTCTGACATCAGTCAAGGAAAGAATCATTAGATCGCACCTGCTTCTCACTTAAGCATGTGTCTTTTGCCGAATCGTTTTGTTATGGGACGTAAACAAACCAACATTAGTTCTCAAGTGGTGTGTGTGTATGGGGGAGACAAGCACACACACACACACACACACACACGGTGAACTTAGCCCGAAGCTATTGTAGAAGTAGTTGCCCAAGGTGCCGCGCATTGGGACTGAACCCGAAACCATGTGGTTGGGAAGCAAGCCTTCTTACCACAACCAAGGAAGCGCTTATGTATAAATATGTAATATATATATAAATATGTAATATATATATATATGTATATATATATATATATATATATTATATAAATATATATATATTATATATAAATATGTAATATATATATATATAATATATAAATATGTAATATATATATATATATATATATGCATGTATATTTATTTTTATTGTCTCGCGGGTAACGTTATAAAGTGATTTATTTCACATCAATGTCAATTTATAATCGTTTGCAATTTATTTCCCTAATGATTCCTCTTTTTCACTTTTTTTGTCTTCCTGTCTGTCTGCCCCTGCATATATATATATATATATATATATATATATATATATATATATATATGAAAGAAATATATAGATGTATAACATATAAATATGTAATATATTTATATACTATATATAACACACACGCAGACATGCATGCACGCACACACATGCATACATACACACATGCACACACGCACATTTTATAATAGCCAATATAAACGTTGGTTGATTAGTTGGTTGATGTATGGTGTGCAAACAATACAGCTATTTGTATGCGTACATTAATACACACGCAAGTAGTATACCTGAAATATAGCTTACATAGAAAAGAAGAGAAAGAGACAAAAAAAATTAAAACGCATGCACAGAGGAAATTCGATGAACTGTTCACTTGAGCAAACTCGACCAACTGTCTCCACGAAAATGCTATTAACTTTCCAGTTGAGAAAATTCAGACAACTGTCTACCAGACCAAATTTGATCAACTGTCCTCTAGAGCAAATTCAATCAATTGTCTTCCTGAGCAAATTCAATCATTTGTCCACTTGTGCAAATTAGATCAACTGTCCACTTGATTAAATTCGATCAATTGTCCCTTAGAGTAAATTCGACGAAATTATTCTCCAGAGCAAATTCGACCAACTGTCCATTTGATCAAATTCGATTAACTGTCCTCCAGGGTAAATTCGATCATTTGCCCTCATGTGCAAATGAAATTACCTGTCCAACAGAAGAAATTCGATCAATTGTCCACTTGGTCAAATTCGATCGACTATCCGCCAGAACAAACCCGACAATCCAGTACTACTCTGCAACAACATAGTTTGTGCACATGCATCGAATAGTCTGCCCTTCACCCAGGGAAATTTTAATTGAATTCACACTTAAAGGGATGAAAAAAATCATTATCCAAATGATCAATTATGGTTGGAAAACTGTATGGGAGACAATCTCCTAATTAATTAAAATCAATTAAAACTGCATGTGAAATGTAGTGGCTTACTTCACCAAGTATGCTAGTATACACTTTTGTATGCATGCATTATTATGTTTTCATGGTGCAAGCATCCCCACCCCCGGTATCTTAAAATTGTCTAAGATAGGTACAAGACTTGAAATTCAGGGAAATAGTTAGTCGATTACATTGACTCAAGTACTGGAATGGTACTTTATTTTATTGATTGCGAATGGTTGAAAGGAAAAGTTAACTTCGGCGGGATTTGAACTCGGAGCCCGAACGTATAGAGGCAAGGTATTTTGTCCGACGTTCTGAGAATGCCGCGTTAGTCTGCCTTCATTCACAACCCCACCAATATCTTTTTAGTCCTTTACGATTAAGAGTCATGGATAGATTAAGCTTTAATGCGGAGGGTTAATAAGAATAAAACACGATTGGAGTTATCTCTGCATTGCTCAACACCAGATTTTCTCTACATTATATTCTATTTGTAATAAATTTCAATTAAAATTTTAGAGTTGTATCACTTATTTTTTTACCAGAATAAATCAGCCTATACATAGTAGCAATTCACTGCATATCCTCATGATATGCAGATATATCCATATCCCCAAATATGAACAAACATGTACACACGTACGTATACATAGCAGCGAACAGAAAAAATCGTACACACAGATGCATAAACCATAGCACCACTCACTCCTATTACTATCACCTCCACGGTTACCACCAACAATAATGTTACCCGCAGTATCAATACCATCAACACCATCACCAACATCTGCCATCACATAGGCGAAGCCTTTCTTTAGCAGAACAACCTGTTAGAAATACCAGCCAAACCTCACTCAAATCACCTTTTAAATGGCTTAAAAAAACAAGAAGAGCGCTTTGGAGAATGTTGTCAGAAGATAAACTATCGGAATAAAAGACGGAGGGTTACGGCTGGAATACTTTTGATCATAGGTCTAAACTGGAATTAATCATTAACAGCAACAGTGAATTTTGGAGTGAGTCTATATGTAGGATGAAAAGCAAAGTCGACCTCGGTGGAATTTGAACTCAGAACGTTGAGGTAGACAAAAGGCCTCTAAAGATTTTGTTCGTCGTGCTAATGACTTTGCCAGCTCGCCACTTTAAGAACGCTAATAATAGCTCAATCAGCATTAGTGGTTTAGCGTTGTCTCAGAAGCAGAGGAATTTGTTAGAAATCATTTAATATTATATTATTTTCCTACATTTTTTTTTATGCCCAACTTCAATATTATATTGTTAAAATCAAATCAATTGTTTGACATTTTACGAGAATTCTTCTAACGGTTAATTAACATTATTGAAAAACAGGAGTAAATGTGAGTTGTGAAGTTTCGCACTTTTGCTAAGGACATTAAAGAAGAAACAAAAGTCAACTAGAATAACGAGAAACAATAGGAACTAGAAACCAGTCGCAGATTTGACACATTATAAAAATGATCTTTCTACTCAACTGTGTTAACATTAAAACAATAAAAAAAAAAGAAACGAAAAACAAAACGGTACTACTGAGAGAAAGCAAGTGTTGTCAGAAAATTACAACTTTAGTTTTGAAAGGAAAATAAAATTGCTGCTATGAGTTTACGCTATTAAACATTAAGCTTCGCAAACAAAGTAAATGGGAGGAAAAAAATCCCCATCTCTTCAGGAAAATAACGTTTTTGTCGGCAATGATTTGCCGCTATCTCCGCCTGCAACATCATAAGCACCAACACGAGGTAATTACATCCACAGTATTCGATCCTTGGCAAGATCATTCAAGGCACGCCAGTCCAGGACTGCTGATATGCTCTCTTAGTCACCTGTTGAGGGCCTCAAGGTGACCTCCTCTGATTTGAATCTATCTTATTGGACATACCTCATATTAGTTTTATCAGTTATACTTTTTTGTGCTAGTTTGAGGCATGTTGAAAGAGAGTGTTAATTTTGGAGCTTTTCTTCTCTCAGATTGATTGCTTTCACCTCAGCTAAGGAGCTCAATTTATATTTACAAAAATCTATTTCACCCATAGATAATACCGACCCTGGAGGATGGAAGGCAAAAATGACCTCTACGGAATTTGATCTTGGAAGACCTTTTGTCCAACGATTCTGTTAATCTGCCGCCGTCATTAATAGTAATAGCTTCTAATTTAGGCATAAAGCCAGGAACATTGAGGGGAGGGAAATTAGTTGATAACATTGAACCTAGTGATTCTGTCACCCAATCGTCTTTTGCTTGCACGAGGAAAGCGAGCTAGCGTGGGAGCATTCAAGTGGTCTGTTAGAAATAACAAACAAGTCTCTGCCATTCATGAATTACACACATGCTTTAAACAAGGAAGGATATATTTACAGATCAGCAATGAGGATGGTGAAGGCATGTTGTACTCACGATCGCTAGATCGTGGGTTTATTTCCGGAGCGGGGCGAGTGGTGCGTGGTGTTCTTGAGCAAAAGACTTCATTTCGCGCTGCTCTGCAGGTAAGAGAGTAGCACAATCGTTGGCACGTCGGCAGAAATGCTTTACAGTATATCTTTTGGTACCATCTGATGCCTGTCCCTACCCGAGTGAGTTGGTATTTCAGCTGTTCTTTGAATCGCCTTCGTGGAGTGCTCCTCTGTCTTTTTGCACTGGCTGAGTTTGTAGAATACGGCTATTGGCCATCTTGATTTGCCCATGCGTGTGACGCGTCCTGCCCATCTGAGCTTTTTGTGCAGCAGCATAGTATCAATGCTGGGGACGTTGGTCTGTTGGAAGACTTCGTTGTTAGTGACGCGTTCCTTCTATGAGATGTCCATGATGGAACGAAGGCATCTCTGGTGGAAGCGTTCCAGCAGCTTGACCTGTACAGCATCAAAGCTTATGACCCACGGAGAAGAGTAGACTTTAGCTTAAACATAAAGATGAGGAGTGAGATTATGAGAAATGTTAACTATTGGTCTATGGCTTTGAAACACGATCATTTTACAGATACCATTTTGAATGCCAAGAATCTTTCGATCATAGTTATCTGTAGTCTCTATTGGAAACTGTGGAATAAATGCTAAATTTAATTTAGGTCATTGTAATAATGAAAATATGAATTGTAAGTCTGCACTAGTTACATCGAATAGTAATGTTAGATGTTTAGCAAAGCTATTTGATGTATCACTAATTGAAAGTAGGTGTTATCTAAATCGTTTTTAAAACAATTAATGTATATTTGCTTCATATATATAATTAGCCAATTCAGTCAATAAATATAATTAGTGGGCATGATTAATATATTGGTTTCTTGTTGAATGGGCAGTTATCATTATATATTTCATTGGAAGTGGAAATCATTATGTGAAAAGTTCATGATTTTGCTACTAGTTGTAACAACGGAAGTGAACAGAAATTACTTTAGCCAAGAACGGAAGACCGGTTGTAGATTCCACTCGCAAGAAGTTTAATTCTTACTCCATGCTATCTACTCATTTAATTTGTATAATACATGGATAGACATTGGCATTTATCCATTCAAAAGACGATAAAATATGCATTAGTAATACACTGAAATCAATTCTGTAAACATCACTCTTCACTTTTTGTGTCCAGAAAAATTAACGGTATATTAATAGTATATTATTACTATTATCAATTTTATTATTAAGGCGGTGAGCTGGCAGAACTGTTAGCATACCGTGCAAAAATGCTTAACGGCATTTCGTCCATCTTTACGTTCTGAGTTCTAATTTCACCGAGGTCAGCTTTGCCTTTCATCCTTTTGGATCGATAAAATAAATACCAGTTAGCATTGGAGTCAATATAATCGACTAGCCCCGCCTCAAATTACAGGTCTTTGTCCTATAGTAGAAAGGGTTACTATTAAGACGGTGAGCCGGCAGAATCGTTAACACGCCGTACAAATGCGTAGTGGCATTTCTTCCAGATCTTTACGTTCTGAATTCAAATGCCACCGAGGTCGAGTTTGCCTTTCATTCTCTCGTGGTCGCTAAAACAAAGTATTGGGGTCGATGTAATCGACTCTCACCCCTCTCCTCAAAATCGTTGTCATTGTGCCAAAATTAGAAAGATTTATTATAATTATTTTCTGTACAATACATATGATGATTTTCGTTGCACATGTTTACACCGGCTCGTGAACAAATACTAACAGATGTTCTTATATCTATCTATCTGTCTATCTTTAAATAGCTTTTGTTGCTTGTATATTTTGAAATGTTTTAATTACGAGGTAACTTGATATGATTAAGTTTGATTAGGGAGACAAATGATGTGAAGTGTGAATCCAGTCTTTGATTTATATAGAAAACAACACGATATATGTGTACATTGAGTTCATTCTGTCTTCCTAGAGTGTTCCTGCTGTGTTGTAATTTACCATTATACCCCGCTTCATGACGATACTCTTGTAATTTGTTTCTCGAAGCCAGTTAAGCGAACCTAGAACATTGAATTTATTTGCATATGCAATGTTTTCATGAATGATGGAAGGCAGGAGACTGAACTGGATGTTAGAATTGCAGATGCTGACACAGTTATGCGCCAGCTCTAGCATTCCATCCTCAGAAGAGGAGATGTTGGCAAAAAAGCCAAACTCGCTATCTTTAATTCAGTTTACGTGCTTTTCTTCGCTTGTGGTCATTGATGTTGGGTAATGACCGAAAGAATACGAGAACGAATACAAGCGGCCGAAATGAGGTTCCCTTGAAGGATTTCTAGAGCAACGTTTGACAGAGTACAAGGCTCGAAGACCAACGAATCTCTTCAGGTCGAACCGCTACTTCTCCTCACCGTAATATCACAGCTCCGGTACTACAGAAATGTGATTAGAAAGCTGCAGGAAAGAATTTCAAGACGGATTCTTCAAGTTGAGCCTACTGACAGTCACACTTGGGAATCCGGCCAGAAAGTTTAATGACGATTACATCTGTTAGGATCCTATGGTGGACGACTCTCTCTACATGACCCTTGTAGGAAGTGTGGGCGAAGAAGATGGATGGATGGATGAATGGATGGATGAATGGATGGATAGATGGATGAACGGATGGATGGATGAACGGATGGATGGGTGGATCGATGGATAGATGGATGAATGGATGGATGTACGGATGTGTATGATGGATGGATAGATAGATAGATGAATGAATG
>NC_068982.1:40678030-40678751 GCF_001194135.2 Octopus bimaculoides | reverse complement strand
ATGGATGGATGAACGGATGGATGGGTGGATCGATGGATAGATGGATGAATGGATGGATGTACGGATGTGTATGATGGATGGATAGATAGATAGATGAATGAATGGATGTATGGATGGATGGATAGATGGATAAATGAACAGCTGGATGAATGGATGGATGGATGGATGGATGTTTCTCACGTTTGTTATTGAAAGAGAAAAACACCAAGAAGTTAGACATAGGTCACCAGACATCTGCTGTATTTTCTTGAGTTTCGAAGAACACATGTTTACATCGATGATATAACTACTTATTGGTTTTGATTAGGAAGGTTTTTAGCTTCTAATTCCCTTTTGTTTTCGAAGGTCGAGAGTGTTGCGATTCCTTATCTAAATTTTTCGTGAAATATCTCAGCTGAAACTCTTGTAGCAGATATGGTCGAAGTCAAAAACAACTACTTTTTTTTTCTGACATCTTACCCAATATTGTACCTGCCATAGCATCATCTGAAGCACTACTGCTTTGTAAATATCTTAGTGTTATTGTGTATGTTCTTCGTGTAACAGAGAATGTAGGTTTTTATTTAGTACATCAATGTGAATATAACCATTGACGCTATCAGCCACGAGCAATAATATACGGTATATCTGTTCACACACACACACACACACACACACACACACACACACACACACACACACACACACACACACACACACACACACACACACACACACACAC
>NC_068982.1:40671809-40677464 GCF_001194135.2 Octopus bimaculoides | reverse complement strand
TATATATATATATATATATATATATATATTTATGTGTGTATAGATATGTATATACATAGATGTTTATATCATCGAATCAATAAATTCATATTAATTTGTCTTCGCCTCAAGGGCTTCATATTTACCAGAGAAGTAGAATAAATGTAATTGACTGCAGTACTTCTCTGGTAATTATTTTCCATCTCCAGAAGGATCAAAGACTACGTAAACAACACGGGATTTGAACCGAGAAACCGAAAGGATCTTGTTCACTATTCTTTTCTACTATAGGCACAAGGCCCGAAATTTTGGGGAAGAGGGAAAGTCAATTAGATCGACCCTAGTACACAACTGGTACTTAATTTATCGACTCCGAAAGGATAAAAGGCAAAGTCAATCTCGGCGGAATTTGAACTCAGAACGTAAAGACAGACAAAATAAGCATTCGCCCGGCGTGCTAACGTTTCTTATTTCTTTATTGCCCACAAGGGGCTAAACATAGAGGGGACAAACTAGGACAGACAAAGTGATTAATTCGATTACATCAACCCCAGTGCGTTACTGGTACTTAATTTATCAACCCCGAAAGGATGAAAGGCAAAGTCAATCTCGGCGGAATTTGAACTCAGAACGTAAAGACAAACAAAATAAGCATTGCACCCGGCGTGCTAACGTTTCTGACAGCTCGCCGCCTTGGATCTTGTTCAATATTGCAGAGTGGTATTATGTCGGATGTTCTACAGATTATTGTCATTGGGAGTAACCCAGCTTTTAACAGCTGTTTATATTTATTTCTTGTAAGGTGGCGAGCTGGTAGAATCGTTAACGTGTCGGACAAAATGCTTAGCGGTATTTTTTCCGGTTTTCAACTTTGGGGTTCAGAATTCGCCGAGGTCAAATTTCCAGCGATTGTATTATTCTGGGTCATGTTGATCTGCGATGGAGAAGCAGTGAGAGAAAAGCCACCCCTTTAAGAAGAAACTAAAATAATATACCACTCGACGAGGAAGCAAAATAAATGATTTGTGCTCCAACTTAGCAGTTCTCCTGATCTGACATGAAAGGAATTAGAAATTTAATGGGATTTTAAGTTGTTATTTTTCGCATATTTTTGTTGAGAAATCCCAAGTTAAATTTTGTCAAAGCAATTTGTAATTCAATGAGCAGACCGCTCGTTGAGGGAGTAACCCAGATTTTATTTTTAGTGATATTTGAACCGAATATTTAGCGTTACCTACAGCAAACTTTGTACTCTGGTATATAATAAATGAAAAGGAAAGTAAGAAGAAAATAATAAATTTTAGATATATAGTGAAAAGCTAAATTTAGAACGCAGGGCTATTTATTCCTCACTATTTGTTATAATATATTTTATGATTGGTTTTTATCCGAATTTTATATCACTACCTCAGCCCCCACTTCCTTCGCAAAAATATATTAAAAAAGTAGAAATCTTTCGTCTGAAATTAAATAGACGGAAAATAGATTTAATTTTATTTCTCGTTTTATTGGTAAATATCGATTTGAATACACACACACACACATTCAAACTCACATTTTGAGAACACATGTAAGTAGGAAAAGCTATTATATTTAAAGCTGACATATAAACATATTCACACATTTTAAAGTGTGATGTTGATATTCACAAATTATACCATAAAATGAATTCTATTCTATTTTAATTTTTCTTAAAAAATGATATTGAATTCAAATGGAGAAAACTTAACTATGGCATGAACCGTTAGGTATTCTAAAATTGGAAATTAATAGATTTCTTGCAACGAAATGTAAACTTAATTTAGTGAACTAACATAACAATTTTAATCTAAATAATCCTCCTCTGCGTGAAAGGAATGGGTTTTGCACTTACTGCTCGCCAAGAACACGCAGACATTCACACACATTTGCGAAGATTCAAATGCATTCTCAGAACAATAAATATATAAAGACAAAAATTTTCTCTCGCAGAGATATATAATCAGAGGATGTGATATCTTTGAAATAATTTGATTCTTAATTTTAGTTTTAGTTGACTTACACTTGTGGAATGATTGGCAATGATTGGCAACTATAAAAAGGAAATAAAAAAAACAAACAAGCAAAAAACAAAACAAAACCTTTTCTCTGTCGATTTCCTCAGAGAATTCTTATCCGGTTATTATTTATAACTTTAATAATAGTATCAGCATTTTTCTTGTTTACTTCTACAAACCAGTGTAGTTCTATTGATTTTTCAATTTCTCATATTTAGTTTTATCACAGATGAAGATAATTATTATCTGTTCTTCTTTGTTAAGAATAGTTAAAAATGTAGGTTTTCCATTATTGATTTCATTGGCCTTGGTACAAAGGCGGCATATTTCAGTGGAAGAGATTGAAAAGTTATGATTATCATGCTTCAAAGGGAACAGAAGCAGCAGAAGTTTAGCGAATCGGATTCAAACGGAAATTGAAACTGCGTGACAGATGAGGTTTATTTTTAACGTCATCTGTCTTGCTGCACTGGTAAAACCAAAATAGTAAAAAGCACAGGCATCGTCTGCCTTACAGTCAAGTATTCCACTCATAATAGAACAAACCCGGAGATGAGATTTTCTTTAAGGACGTCAGACATAATCCACGTTACTGAAACATTGCACTCTTGAAAATCCTACCATAACATGGAGTTCTGTATGCAAAGCATTTTTTTTATTGACTCACTGTTCATCGATATCCTTGTAACACTGGTTCTCAACTGGGCTCCATATGGCCCATGAGGATCTAAATAAGATTTTTGGGGATCTACATGATAAAATGATAAATTGGGGTTCCACAATAGAATGTTAAGGGCCTGTGGAAAAACTTTGCTTTAGATGTATGAATTGGTACGTACTGCAAGAAACAGCTAGGTTTCTTTCTCTGACGTTTTACATAATTCAACCTACACAAGTTAATGTGTAACAAAATAGGAATTTTGAAAGAAGCATTTCTAAAACTTGTTGTAAAACATCGAATGGCTATGGGGATCAACCATTCTATTTACCGCTTTAACGAGTTCCTCCTCCGCTGGGGACAGCTCATACTCGCTAAGGTCTGAATACATTTTTTTCTACCGGTATAACACCCGCTGCCAAACAGCACCAAAAATTCCGTTCGACTCGTCAAAAATGAAGACAGCGAAAAGACCGACGCGTGCACGGGAAGCTAACTTCTTACCACACAGCTTCACTGCATGGTTCCTGGTTCAGTCCCATAACATGGCACCGTGGGCAAGTGTCATTTACCAAAGCCTTGTGAGTGGACTTTGAAGACGGAAACTGAAAGAAGCCCGTCGTACACAAACACAGACACATGCACACACACATTATATATGTGTGTTTTGTGTGTGTGTCTTTGTACTTGTGTTTGTCCTCCTCATCGCTTGAAAGCCGGTGTTGGTATGTTTACGTCCCCATAACTTACAGACCAATAGAATATGTAGCCGTGTTTAGAAACTGATGAGTACTGGGGGGGGGAGGGTCGATTTGTTCGACTATAAACTCTTCAAGGCCTTGCTCCAGCATGGCCGCAGTCCAATGACTGAAACAAGTCAATGGTAAAAGATAGGCTTGACTCTAAAAGATCGGGTGACAAATAAAGAGACTTAGTATTGCTATTGTTACGAGAATTATGATTTAAAACCGAAATATACATATTTATGTATATTTCAGACTTACTACTTATATTTTCGCATAGTAGATGTATTGACATAACGACTAACACAGTTTCCCAAACTAGCAGAACAAGAATGAAGAATTTGTATGACGAGATATTTGTATCTATGATAATTATAAAGTTAAACTCTTTATGTGTTATGAATGATGTTTAATTCAACAAGTGTTATCAGATGTTCAACTGCAGTTACAATGTATGGTTTATATAGCTATTAATTCTCTATTAAATAGTGATGAAACCATTTACACTCAGAGTAGTGATATAATAGTTTAATCCCAGATAAGCTCCGTGTGCATGTGTGTTGAAAATGTTTAAGAGAGACTAACAGTATGTTGAGGTACCCGTTTGTTTCATGTAGCTGCTATTCAACTGTATAGCGGGAGTGATACGGGCAGATATTTTCCTGATTAATGAGACATATATCCGGTTAATTTATTCCGTGATGTTATTTGCTTGGCTAAGTCAAAGAGCTATAAAGTCTCCATTCAATTATATTAACGTAACGACTACATTATTTAGTGTTAAATGCATGGACTGAACTGTATTAACGCCGCTGTATGCTAACCATAAGTAACAAGCTCTGACAGCTGACAAGCTGTTTAAAAGTACACTAGTCGCATCATACGAACTGAAGTTAAACAGATCAATGAATCAATCAGCTATCCTTACACTATGTCATGTTGAGTTTCTAACGTTGATTCACACGATAAGAGACGAAGACAATAATTAGTTTCTCTACACGCCAACGTACAATCACGTTACATCGTAATGACGTAGTATTTATCAATTGAATTAGTACCCACTGTAGAGAGCTGTTGTCGGCAAGTAGTAGTAGTATAGTCCCAGGTCAGCTCTAATGGAACAGACTTATCAAGAGAATTCCAGCCATGAACATTTTGACTTTCGTTTATCAAGCAATGTACAGCTAGTACTAAATTAATATAATCTTAGATATTTTTCTCATTGTTTTCAAAGCCAGTGTGGTGCGATAAAAAAAAAATGGCTGCTCTTTCTAGTAAGTTGAGCGACTACGTAGTGATGTCTTTACTGGCCAGTTGTTAGGATATCTAGCTGCCAGCATAAAATTCACGTTTCGTATTCTATCTTTAATATAGTGGTTCTCAACCATTAAAAAAAATCTATGAACCCCTTTAATTAATATTCTATTTTGATAGACCCCGACGCTAGCCATTCGATGTTTAAAAATTAATTTTACTGCTAATTCTTTCAAATTTTTGTTTTTATGGACTCCTAATTTACTATTTTACCTGCGTGAACCCCACCAAAATCTTATATAAAATCTTATATAAACACGCAGAGGTCATATGTATCCTAAATGAGAACCATTACTCACGTTTTTCAGGACCAAAAAGAATTAAAAAAAAAAAGCAAGACAAAACAAGAAACCCACAATTATCATTATCATCATCAACCAACAGCAGCAGTGGCAGTAGCAGCAGCAAGATAAATTATAACTAAAAATCGCTATGGATATCATGCCGTAAAATAATACTTAAACACTCGTTATTATGCAGCCATGAGATAAACCGACAATTTGATTGAGATATTGATTGCGATGTATCTTTAATGAGGTGTTCGGCATTTCGTTTACGCATTATCTTCTCCATATTTCTCTAGATCCACTTTCACTATAATATCTATCTATCTATCTATCTGTTGTTGGCACTCCGTCGCTTGCGACGTCGAGGGTTCCAGTTGATCCGATCAACGGAACAACCTGCTCGTGAAATTCACGTGTAAGTGGCTGAGCACTCCACAGACACGTGTACCCTTAACGTAGCTCTCGGGGATATTCAGCGTGACACAGTGTGACAAGGCTGACCCTTTGAATTACAGGCACAACAGCAACAGGAAGTAAGAGTGAGAGAAAGTTGGGGTGAAAGAGTACAGCAGGGTTCGCCACCATCCCCTGCCGGAGCCTCGTGGAGCCTTAGGTGTTTTCGCTCAATAAACACTCAC
>NC_068982.1:40670542-40671465 GCF_001194135.2 Octopus bimaculoides | reverse complement strand
ACACACACACACACACACACACACACACACACACACACATACACACACACACACGCGCGCGCGCACGCACGTTCGTCAGGCTCCTTTCATTTTCCGTGAAGTAGATGCCTGGGGCTTTAGTATAAGACTGTCGTCCAAGGTATCACGCAATGGAAATGAACCTGGGAGCATATGTTTTAGAAGCAACAAAACTAACAGGTATTTTCAGTCAAACTCAAGACCAAAGATAGCCTGTGTTGTTAAGTGAGGGTCAAGGTGGGAACTCGCTCTTATTTGCTTCCAAATACCATTTAACTTAGTCAGCTGGCACTCCGTCCTTTACAACGACAAGGGTTCCAGTAGATCCGGTCAGCGGAACAGCCTGCTCCTTAATTTAACGTACATGTCGATGAGCATTCAACAGACACGCGTACCCTTCACGTAGTTGTCATGGAAATTCAGCGTGACACAGAGTGTGACAAGGCTGGCCCTTTGAATTACAGGTACAACTCATTTTTGCCAGCTGAGTGGACTGGAGTAATGTGAAATAAAGTGTCTTGCTCATGAAGGAAACAATGCGCCACCGAGAATTGAACTCACGACCTTGCTTGCCAGAAACCAAGTAGTAAAGGTGTTCGTAGGTTTCTCGCATAAGAAAAGTAAACAAAAACAAGAAAATAACTGATAAAAATAACAATAAATTAAAATCGTATTCATTCAATACTTCCTACGCTCTCCGGAAAGCTTCAGAGTACAGTTCAATAGTGACTCACTCACGAAGTATAAAATAAATATGTATAGAGATATTTATATAAGCACACACTGACACACACATTGACATGCACACATATGTATGACTGTATTTATGGTATGTATGCTATGTATGTATGTATGCATGCATGTATCTATCAGTACACACACACACACTCATACGAACATATATA
>NC_068982.1:40660071-40667913 GCF_001194135.2 Octopus bimaculoides | reverse complement strand
TGTATATGAATATCTATTATATATGTATGTTTCTATCTATCTAGCTATCTCTCTGTCTGTCTGCCTGTCTGTCTGTCTGCCTGTCTGTCTGTCTGCCTGTCTGTCTGTCTGTCTGTCTGTCTGTCTGTCTGTCTGTCTGTCTGTCTGTCTGTCTGTCTGTCTGTCTGCCTGTCTGTCTGTATATATGTATCCATACGTATAAAACATAGTTTCAAATACAAAAATAGTTGTAGTAGTAATGCTAAAGGCTTCGAAATGAAAAAAATATGTACAAAATAGAATTGAGCACACAAGAACAGGAACAAAACAAAAGCAAAACTGAAAAAATAAGAAGGACATAAACAAGAGTTAAATACACATTAGTTGGAATGTTTAAATTTACAGATTTAAACCTAAATAAAACAGTGCTTGTATATATTCAACAAAACTGCTACCACTAGAGTCAGCCTGATCCTTGAGTAGATTAGTCAGTTCCAGGGTAACACAAATGTAGTGACATAAAAAGGAATAATTAATCAACTCAAATTTTTTTGTCTTGATGAAAAGAGAAGTCATTAGCGTTTATGACAATTCTCGTCGTATATTAATCCTGTTGCTAATTAAATTCTCTTTATACTTGGTGTTGTGATTTTTGAATTGGTTGAATCTGTGACTGGGCTTCAGTTTTTCTTTGAAGACAATTTTGCCTCTCTTATGCTGTTAGTAATGTCTCAGGGGAAAAAAGAAAAGTCATAACCTTGTAATTTTTTAAAATCTCGTTATTTTTCCTGAGCGACTAAAATTTTCTCTCTGTTATTTCTCATTGCGACAAATCGTTACAAACACTGGCTTTAAGATACCGTAATTAATTGAAGCAGAAGAATCATGTCTGGCAGAGTGGAGTTTTCTACTTGCAGCTAAAGAATGATGCTAATACAGATAATTATATTTTGGTTACCAAGATTCTGAAAGACATTCTACAGAGTCTAGTCAATAGATATGAAATCGCCATCGAAAACTTCTGAAACTGGCTTTTCACAAGTTCACACGAAATAGCAAATATAGGAATGTGGAGGGTGTTTATGTAGCACACGTATGAGTAGGAGAAACCGAATTCTATTCTCAATATGATAATGAACAGCAAATCGAAAGATTGGTGTTTTGTTGCCTGCAAATGATGTGTTGTATCAGTGCTGTTGATACTAAATCCTTCAAATGGCTCAGTCTACTAAGACGCATATATCCACAGCAATATAGTAATAATTTATGAGTGTGGGTAGCTGCACACTTCATACTTGTCAAATACTCACCAGTCTAAGATTTATACTACATAAAGTTGAACACCCGATGATTCAATGATCTCTAAAACCTTGCCTTCATATAAATTTGCGTATAGAAAGTATTTCGTATGAAATACACAATATTGGTTAATATTCTCTGCATTTAATTGAACACTAAAGACGTTTCATAAGGTGAGAAATTGCGAGGGTTTTAGCGGAGTTGTTGTTGTCTCATACCAGACTTAACTTTGTCTTTTTATAATCAAGATCATATAACCCAGCTATTTCTGGCAGGTCGGTCGACCTCATGGAGGCCCTCCCGTTCTTGTTGGCTCGGTGGCGTTAGTGCTGGAAATTAAATTAAATGGCTTAAACTAAGAACTAAAAATGCTTCATGAAATTTAGCCCCTTCTTTTATTCTTTGACATTCAGCATCCGATTTTAGTAATCACCGAATCAATATAATCCTGGAAATTATGAACGGATGTATATATCAGTGATAAACTTAAGGGAACTGAGCAAAAGATCGGATGAAGACACAAAGATAACCTGCGAGTCGGGAACATTGAATGGTAAAGTCATTGAGAGAAGTTCTCAATAACCTACAGGAGGGAAAAATAACTAACATACTATTATCTAAGAAAAGAAACACTTTATATAACAGATCTAATGAAGCTATAAGATGTCGCACTTACCCCCAACCCTGGTCGCTAGGTTCCTTATAACCGAAACAGCTATCAGCTAATGAAGTTAATTACTATACATTTATATACAAACATGCTTGCATGCATACATACATACATACATAAGCACACACACATACACACACACGTATCTAAGGAGTATGTGTGTGTGTGTGTGTGTGTGTGTGTACATGTATAAGATCAGGTGTAGCTGTGCAGTTAGCTTTAGAACGAAACGGTTCCAGGTTATATTAGTTATATAAATATCCATTCAACTAACTGAAACACACTTCATCCGCCAGTCACCATACAGTACACATAATATGGAAACAACTTCACGTGTCATTGCTTCTCCTGAACACTATACAAACGAGTGAGGCTCTGCGTAGTCGTTTGACCAGCTAGAAATCGCAGTCAGCAAACATACAAATTATTCAACAGTTTTGCACTGCAGCCATTGCTTACACGAATGGACTCTAGAACTTGGTGGTATCAACTTAAAGCTAAAGTTGACACGGTTGTAGGAGAGTTCAGTATCTTGGTTATGAGTAAAACAACATGCTGGCAATTGGATATAAAACACTCATATATCGGCTGTTTGACCGGAAATCTATCATTTCCATCATCCGCAGTTTGAATTCAAACACAAAATACCTGATATTGGTCTGTGAAATAAGCAATAAAAGCAGAACAAAGTGAAAATGAACCAAAAAAAAAAAAGAAAAAAATCAGGCTGTATGTGAAGGTCATCAGTTCAATCTCAAGTGGTTATGGTTTCAACTCTCTTAGCAGACGTTCAGCTGTTACGGTTTTAGCTCTCTTAGCAGACGTTCATTTGAAATACTTTCGTTATAACGCCATTTGTAGCATGTTAATGAAGATCGTACGGGTCTTGTATTTTATCTACAGATATTCTGTTATTCATTTACTGTCATTTTAGTATTTGGTCTACGGCCATTCTAGGACACTGCATTCAAGTGCTTAGTTGATTATACCGTCTCCTCGTCTAATACTCGTTTTAGTGAAGTGATTGTTTTATCGTTTTCTGCTTACACCGGTTTGAAGAGGTGTGAAAATAAATTCGCACGGGCATATATATATATATATATATATATATATATATATATATATATATATATATATATATATATATATATATATATATATATGTATGTGTGTGTGTGTGTGTATTTAATGCACCTGTGCTGGTACCACGTAAAAAAAAAGTGTTAGGCGTTAGGAAGGGCATCCAGCCATAGAAACCATGCCAAAATAGACGATTGGAGATGGTGCAGCTCTCCGGCTTGCCAGATCCTGTCAAACAGTTCGACAATGCCAAATTGGAAAATAGATGCTATATTGATGATGCTGATGCTGATAATGATATATATATATAATATACATACATTTATATATAAAAATGCATATGCATATATGTATATTTGTATATGTATATCTATCTATCTATCTATCTATCTATCTATCTATCTATCTATCTATCTATCTTTCTATCTATCTATATGTGTGTAAATATATATACATGGCGACAATAGAAAATACACGCTTAAGATGCCGAGCAGCGGAATCGAACCGATACCGCTTGGTCATCAGTGTAACTTCTTAACCGCACAACCATACCGGCTCTTATGCATGCATGCATACATACATACATACATACATACATATATATATATATACATACATACATACATACATACGTACATGCATACATACACACAGCCCCACCAGCCGCGTATTTATGAATGGATATAAAAAAGCAATATAAAATATTGAATCAGAGAATTATGCGGCCCACATAGTTAGCTCCCCATACGGAGTCGGCTATCAGTTTAGGTTGTAATTAATTACTGTGTAGCGTAATGCAAGCATGAAAATCAGCAGGTGTAAATAGCGAAGATTTATTTTTTCTTATTATTTTCATATGATTACAGCCGTTTCGTAACCTTCTTCGTGTAGTATCATTAATTTCAGAAATCAAAATTATACGTTCTTGTTTGGATCATATCGATGCAAATCTGTAGTTAATGAAATAGCAATAGTGGGAACCGAAACTGAGTAGATGGTTCCGAAACTAACTTCATTCGGCAGTAAACAATATACGCACTTACACACACTCACAAACACACATATATGTAGAATGTACACACACACACACACACACACACACACACACACACACACACACACACACACACACACACATATATATATATATATATATACATACAAGTATATACGTACGCACGTATGTACACGCACACATACACGAGCACGCACACATACACATATAGAATCTGTGTATATATAGTAAGAGAAGTGAGATTGCATACAGTTATTTTTTAATAGATGCAATCATACACACAAATATGTTACCTTGCATATATATATGTGTATATTTGAGTGTGTGTATACCTATATATATATATATATATGTACTTACAATTTATATGTATGCATGCATGTATGCATGTATGTATGCGTGTATGTATGTATGTATGTATGTGTTTGTATGAACGCATACTCATACACTCACACGATGTGTTTTTGTAGAATAAGGATCAAAGTCAAATGTCAAAATTTAAGACGCATTTTTGCAGTATGACATTAAAATTACTATCCCCATTAATTTATAATGTACGCCAGAAGGAAGAAAAAGAAAAATATGAAATGTAACCGATTATTATTGCGAACATGAAATACATTTCTAGCGAATCATCAAACCATTCGCATGCCATTTTACAGTAATCATTTAACTCTGACGAAAGCTTCAATTGTAATGAATAAATCTAAAACTTCCGACCCTCCCCCAGACATCCCTCTACCTATAATCGATAATGAAATTCGAATAAGCTCATTTTTTTTTCATGGCGGTGATGGTGAAATTTCCCCTCGTCAGTAGATAGACAGATTATTTGTGAGAGAAGAAAGAAACCTTGATACAAAAATGCTTAATAGCCACAGACAAATATGTTTTGAAATTTTAGCACAAGGCCTCAAGATTGAGAGGAGGAACAAATCATTTATAACGAACCTATTACTCGATTGGGTTTAATCCTCAAATGAATGAAAGGCAAAGTTGACGTCGGTTGGTATTTGAAATCAGAAAGAAAAGCCACTCTGCATTTTGTCCGGATGTACAAATGACCCTGCAAGCTCATCACCTTAATAATCCTTTCTATTATAGTCACAAGGCCTGGAATTTTTTGGGGAGGGGCTTGTTGATTAAATCGACTCCCAGTACTCACCTGGTACTTATTTTATCGACCACGAAGAGATAAAAAGCGAAGTCGACCTCGGCGGAATTTGAACTCAGAACGTAGCGGCAGACGAAATACCGCTATGCATTTCGTCCAGCGTGCTAACGATTCTGCCAGATCGCCGCCTTAATAATGTAAATAATCTTTTCTAGTCTAGGCACAAGGCCTGAAATTTCTGGGGAGGGTGCCAGCCGATTAGATCGACTCCATTATGCAACTGGTACTTAATCTATCGATCCCGAAAGGATGAAAGGCAAAGTCAACCTCGGCGGAATTTGAACTCAGAACGCAGTGGTAGACGAAATACCACTAAGCATTTCGTCCAGAGTGCTAACGATTCTGCCAGCTCACCACCTTAATAATGTAAATAATATCATATTTCATATAATATTTCTACTATAGGCACCAGGTCTGAAATTTGTGGCGAAGGGGCTAGTCGGTTATATTCAATCCCGAGAGGATGAAAGGTAAAGTTGACCTCGGTGTACTTGAACTCAGAACGCGAAGCTGGATGAAATGCAGCTCAGTATTTTGTTTGACATGCTAACGGTTCAGGCCAGTTCACTACCTAACACATAGTCGAATATAACAGCGCTCAGAAATTATGGAAAAAATTCTTTTGTATGCAAGACAAAATAGTGACATTTTGACACTTCGAAGCTGTTCTGTGGAGTGACCGTTTTGATTCCTAATTGGATCCATTTCATATCATAGAACAAATGTGGCCGATACTTTTTGGAAAGATATTGATGCAATATCTTTATATTCCATCTGCTTCACACCCACACATTTAATACTAAGACACTGAGTCGCAGACAATTAAGAGATAGATAAACTTTGCTCGGTTGTCATGCTACGTCAAGAAGATATGTGTGAGAAGACAACTAATCAAGTCTAAAAAGAATGATCCTACTAAAATAGGATTTCCGAGGCAATTACTTTTTTTCATATTTCAAATTTTGGCACAAGGCAACAATTTCGAGGGAGTGGGTAAGTCGATTACGTCGACTCCAGTGCTCAGCTGGTATTTATCTCATCGACTCCGAAAGAATGAAATGCAAAGTCAATCTTGGCGGAATCCCAGACAATTAATTTTGCCAAGCAAAACATTGTTAACAACTCCGTCGTCTCATATGTAATGGATCAATTGAGATAGTTGGCACTTAGATGTTAGACGACACTTGTTGAATGGCCATTAATCTACTTAATAATTATTATTATTATTGTTTTGTTTTTAAATGGAGAATACTATTCTGGCAGGTTTCGAACTCGAGACAAAAGAAAGAAAAAAAAAACTACAAGGCTACTAAACAATACAGAACTGAAATTTAATGATTTAACTTCGAAGGTGGAGGAAATGAAAAGTTTAAGTCGGTTTATCCAGTATTTGAATTTGCTTCCTGTACGTATAGGCGCAGGCATGGCGGGTGTTAAGAAGTTTGCTTCCCAACCACATAGTTCCAAGTTCAGTCACGCTACGTGGCACCTTGAGCAAATGTCTTCTACTATATACCCTATCAAAGAAGATAAGAATACCAAAATACAAATTTTGATGTTCCTATCTTCTGTGTCAACTGGTCAATTTAGTAAAAGAAAATATTTGCAATTGAGTTTCATAATCACTTCGGTCATTATAGCATTCATTACAGTTTGGTCCTGTCGATTACATAGACTCCCGTACTTGACTGGTACTTATCGACCCCGTAAAGATGAAAGGCAAAGCCGACCTCGGCGGAATTTGAACTCAGAACATAAAAACGGACGAACACGCCAGAAAATTTTGGTTGGCGTACTAAAGATTCTTATTTCTTTATTGCCCACAAGGGGCTAAACATAGAGGGAATAAACAAGGACAGACAAAGGGATTATGTCGATTACATTGGCTCCAGTGCGTAACTGGTACTTAATTTATTGACCCCGAAAAGATGAAAGGCAAAGTCGACATCGGCGGAATTTGAACTCAGAACGTAACGGCAGACGAAATACCGCGAAGCATTTCGCCTGGCGTGCTAACGTTTCTACCAGCACACTGCTTGTATCGACACTATACTAAAATAATGATAATGATAATTATAAAAATAATACTGATAATAGATAATTATAATTATAATAAAAAAGGATTTATATTCAGAATTAACAAAACATATGCCTGATACGGAGCTCTGAAGTTGTTTTGAACACACAACTTGGTGAACTGAGTTAGACCCAAAGATGATTTTACAGGCTAGTGGTACAACCTCAATTCAAGGAGAATTCGCCATAAAATATACATCACAGAATCCAAGAAACCGACCTTATGAGCCTTTTGTTTTTTTGATAAAACGGTGAATTGAAAGAAATGCCAGAGCATCACACAAATACTTTGTGGTATTCGTTCTGGCTCTTTGTGTTCAGAATTAAAATCTTACGGAAGCTTACTTGTGTGATAGAAATAACTCGTTGCGCAATTTAACACCATGCCCTGGTCGTTTGGTGCCTTTAGCAGAGCAGATTCCATTCTGGTGTAAGCTTTCGGGTCAAATCCGTAGTTTGATGATACCATCCACCCTAGTTCCCTCACCATTCTCAGAGGTCATGTAAAGATCACAGCAGGCACCGCCCTTCTTTTCTGATTATATATAT
>NC_068982.1:40655283-40658654 GCF_001194135.2 Octopus bimaculoides | reverse complement strand
CACACACATATGTATATATTGATTTTCTCATCAGACCGACACGCTTAACAACTAATCAGTTGCGACAAAAAATGGTGTTAGAAAAAAAAAAAAAAAAAAGAGAAAAGAATAAGGGCGGTGATTTTTTCATTTTTTTCCTTTTATCTAGTTTCAGCTCATGAGCTGTGGCCATGCTGGGGCACCGCCATTTGGTGCTGCTACATAATTTTACTTCACGAATTTTACTTCAGGAATTAACATTTGGTGCATGAGCGAGTTTGATGCAGCTGCCCTCATCTGTACCTCCTGCCGCGCAGTTGGTTCATCTGGGACACTTGACAGGAAGAGGTCCAGCTTTATTTTGAAGACACCTACATCCACCCCATGCAGGTCTCTCAGGTCCTTCGGGATTTATTCAATGCCATATCTATTTTTGATAACCCTACCAAGTAAACTTTCAAAATATAATTCACCAAATAACACTGATACACTAGCTAAAGCATTTAGATATCTTTTGCCAACTTAACCTAATATTTATTAGTATTACTTTGGTAATATTGATTTCACTTGTTCTCAAATGACATGCCGTCTGTAACAATATTTCTTTCCGCATGTATCGGTATTGTAATGCGTGATAGCCTTTCTAATAATCGGCGAGGGTTGATGTTACGCCATGCGATATATTTGTCGATATTGCGTTATATGATACACTTACTTATAGTAACCGCCTTTGTCACGTGATATTAATAAACCGATGCTGAATTCTATTGTTTAAATGCCACAGAAGCTTGTAGAATTTTTGCAAAATTTGCAGAAAGAGACGATGTTAATTGTATTAATAATAAAACACACACACAAGAAAAAAGAAATGAAAGATTAAATGAAAATAAAAGCAAAATAAATGAGTGAATGAATTATGAGCGAGAAGGGGAAACTTTGTATAGGAATGTACGAAGAAGGAGAGAGAGAAAGAGAGAGAGAGAGAGAGAGAGAGAGAGAGAGAGAGAGAGAGAGACGTGGGAGGAATATTGTGAAAATATTTATTGTAGAAAGATTAATGAAGGCAAATGTAAAAAGATAATCTAAACATGGTACACTTCCCACTTTTTAAAAAGTAAACTTATAATTTTAGCAAAATGGTCATTTTACAAGTCCTATCGTCTTTGGGTAGAAACAATAGGTTATATTTGACCAATTTTTTACTTAGAGTCTTCACTCCTTTTGGCGCATAAATCACCGACGACTTTTCTCCATTGTTTCTGAGTCTGGGTCTTTACTATCAGATCTTTATTGTCCAGAAGTTGTTAGATTTGAATTGTCATCGATCATTCCATAACTTTCGTTCTTTGTTTTCCTTGGGAAGGCTTGTCCATACTTATTTGGCACCTGTCCTTTGATTTGTCCAGCATGGGAGGTCATATGAAGAACTTGTGCTCCACCGCATTGCCCTTGGAGTCATTGAGGCACATGAAATACTACACCGCAATAAGAACCGGACCTCGTGTTGGCTGATCAATTTCTAGCCTTGTTGATCAATTTCTAGCCTTGTTGAAACTTAAACACGCTATTATGAATGAATTAATCCCTTTTGTCAGTGTTGGCACTGTGACGCAGTTTTAGCGGAGTCTTCGTATATATATATATATATATATATATATATATATATATATATATATATATATATATATATATATATATATATATATAGACGCTGGTGTGGTTGTGTGCTAAGGAGCTTCCCAAACGCAAGGCTCTGAACTCAGTCCCACTGCGTGCCACCTTGGGCAAGTATCTTCTAATATAGTCTCGGGTCGAGACATGCCCTATTATTCTCTTCGTAGAGTATTGTGCCAGGTAGAAGACATAAAATAATATTGACTTATTGTTTGAAACTGAATACACAGAGCTAAATTGAGTCTATCGCTGTTGTAGAAATTGTAACACTGTGGGTATTTTTTCTCTGACGAAAGTATAACGAGTTTAGAAACTAATTAGACGTATCCCATGTTTCTGAGTCTACGGTGAGATAAAACCCATGGTGTAACCACTCAGTTACATTTTCATAGTAAGGCTAAAATTTAATGTTTATTAAAAAGACTTATTTTACATTTCAAACGACCTGGGTAATGCGTTTTAAATAATAATAATAAAAAAACTCTGAGTAATGCGCTGTGAATTAAGCCTTTAAATGTTCTGTGTATCATATGTAATTCTCAGAACATACTTCCCTGGTATCCATTCATCATATATGAATATCATATATCATACACATTCCAAATTTTTTCCACCACCAGAGTAATTTGGGAGTTATGGAAGGAAAGGCGCAGGAGTGGCTGTGTGGTAAGTAGCTTGCTTACCAACCACATGGTTTCGGGTTCATTCCCACTGCGTGGCGGCGCCTTGGGCAAGTGTCTTCTACTATGGCCTCGGGCCGACCAAAGCCTTGTGAGTGGATTTGGTAGACGGAAACTGAAAGATGCCCGTCGTATATATATATATATATATATATATATATATATATATATATATATATATATATATGTATGTGTGTTTGTGTGTCTGTGTTTGTCCCCCCAACATCGCTTGACAACCGATGGTGGTGTGTTTACGTCCCCGTAACTTAGCAGTTCGCAAAAAAGACCGATGGAATAAGTACTAGGCTTACAAAGAATAAGTCCTGGGGTCGATTTGCTCGACTAAAGGCGGTGCTCCAGCATGGCCGGATTCAAATGACTGAAACAAGTAAAAGAGTAAAAGAGAGTAAAGAGTATTATTCAGAAGGTCTGAAAACAAGCATGGGCGTTTAGGGTGAACCTAGGAAAGCGGTTTGGACAGACAAAGGGTTAATAGATGCAAAAATAACAATGTCTGAACCGTTAGAGGGTGGATAATGGTGCCTTGCAGTGTGTGTTTCGGCTCTTTACATTCTTAAAGTAACGTCTGCGACGACTCTGGTGCCGTATTGTATCTGCCTGAGTCGGTAGCCTTTCTGTTGGATAGACGTTTGTAGCATAGAGAGGTAAGAATTGAATAGATGGGCAAGTGGCATAGTAAAATCTTGCCCAGGCCAGTGAATATATTTGCTGGTGCATGACCCTCCTTGATGGAGGGCTGGCAATGATGACAGGCTGAAAAATGGGGGTGAGAGAGAAAGAGAAAGAGTGAGAGAGAGAGAGAAGAAATGAGTGAAAGGAAGAGAAAGGTGGGGAGAGAAATTAATAGAGGTAGGTACTACATTAATTGATAACAAAGTAATTTCGAGGGAGAGAGGGTGTGTGTATGTGTGTGTGAGAGAGAGAGAGAGAGAGAAAGAGAAAGATGGAGAGGGAGAGAGATAGTGAGAGAGAGAGAGAGAGAGAGAGAGAGAGAGAGAGAGAGAGAGAGAGAGAGAG
>NC_068982.1:40651861-40655149 GCF_001194135.2 Octopus bimaculoides | reverse complement strand
GAGAGAGAGAGAGAGAGAGAGAGAGAGAGAGAGAGAGAGAGAGAGAGAGTATTTAGAGTGTGGTGACAGAGAGAAAACATAGAAGACAGTATCGGATTATTGATTCAAAGTAAATGTAGAGAGCTAAATCTTGTTTGTCGTTGTTACAGAAATTGTAACTTCGCTTGATAACCTGAGATGATAGATTCCACTACCGTGTATTATTTTGGTTGACCTTGAATCTAGTTCAGTAATTAAGAGTTCGAAGAACAACATTTTTGAAGATTCGCTTTGTCTTTTGTGCTATCAAATTATAAGAAAATAATCGAACTGGGTTATATTCTGTTATTTTGAATTGAGATATTTTGTTACTGTTCTGACGAGATGTAAAGAAAAAAATGCATAACAAAAGCTACAAGAACAAGAAAAAAACAAAGCATAGTTCAAAAATAAATACACTAATTTTTCTTCCTCTGAAAATCACATCTCAAAAATTCTGATATTATTCCCTACAGGAATAATTGGAAAGAGCATTTTTTTAAAGAATCATTAACACGCTGGGCAAAATGTTTAGCGGTATTTCGTCCGTCTTTACGTTCTGAGTTGAAATGCCACCGAGGTCGACTTTGCCTTTCAGCCTCTTGGGGGCCGTACAATAACTACCAGTTGAGCACTGGGTTCAGTGTAAACTTGTTGGCCTTGTGTTAAAATTTGAAACCAATAGTTTGGAAAGTCTTTCTCCTTGTCAAGGCAGCGAGCTGGCAGAATCGCTAGCACGCCGAGCAGAACATAAAGACGACCATTTCGTCTGTCTCCACGTTTTGAGTTCAAATTCCACCTTGGTCCATTTTGCTTTTATCGTTTCGTGGTCGATGAAACAAGTACCAATTGAACACTGGGTCCGATGTAATCGGCTTACCCACGTCCCCGAAATTGCGCGTGTGTGCATGTGTAAATTATGGAGATCTAGAAAGCAGACCTATTGAAACGCGAAGTCGAAAATAGAAACGCTAATAACTACTCCCCGAAGGTACAGGTCTTTATTCCTTCACTTGTTTCATTATTGAACTGTGGTAATGCTGAGGCCAATAATAATTTTTTTTAAGTATGTTACTTATTCTATCGTTAATTTTGCCGAACTGCTAAGTTACTGAGACGTAAACTTGCCAACTTGGTCGCCAAGTGGTGGAAAAAGGGACAAACATACATACACCTAGGCATATACGACGGGCTTCCACACGGTTTTCGTCTACTAGGTTCAGTCACGTGGCATTGGTCGACTCGGGGTTATTGTCGAAGATACTTGCCCAGGTTGCCGTGCAATGGAACTGAACGCAAAATCACATGGTTGTAAAGCAAGCTTCTTAATCACCCCAGTCAAACCTTTATCTAAAAGTTAATACAATATTGTATTACAATGTAAACATTTTTTCTAATTTTTTTTTTTCAACAAGGACAATTTTGAGAGGAAGAGGATTCCACTGACCCCAGCGTTCAACTGATACTTATTCTATCGACTTCGAAAGGATGAAAGACAAAGTCAACTTCGGTGGCATTTGAACACAGAACTTAAAACCTTACAGAGATATCATTACATATTTTTGTCAGGCACGGTAACGATTCTGCCAGCTCGCCCCCTTTTTTCAGCTTCAAATTTTGGAACAAGGCCAGCAAGTTTGGGGTGGTTTTAAGTCGATTACATCAACCTGAGTTCTCAACTGGTATTTGTTTTATCGATCCCGAAGGGAAAAGGCAAAGTCGACCTTGGCGGAATTTGAACTCAGAACATAAAGACGGACAAAATGCCGCTAAGCATTTCGCCCGGCGTGCTAACGATTCTGCCAGCTCACAGCCTTAACTCGCCATCTTATACTAGAATTCAGATATACAAGTGAAAATGTGTTAACGTTACAACAAAGCTCTATGTACTATTGGTCTGTGATCTAGTTTTGTATAACCAGCACACATTTATTGTTGAAAAGTTGGGAGAAAATATGCAGCGACAGAAAATTGCAGGAATAAAATCAATTTTCATTCAACCGGCCTCCTGCTAGTGTTACACGACGATTCTATAGCAATTCTATGAAGGTCAATGTTCTGACAACAACTTATTATATTATTTAGTGAAGAATTAAGTGGAAAATGTTTTGCTTCGGGTGTTGCATGAGTGTTAACATACAGAAATGTTATTTTCTCGATTAGGTTTAATACGTCATACTGTTCCCCGACTAAAAAAGAAAAATAAGTGTCCGCCTGAATACATCACTAAATTAGAAATAACAAATGTATGTTTTTGTTGACCTGTAGGCTCGCAAAGCTTCAAATTTAACCCCAAATATATTAATATTAATTGATGGGAGGCCAATTTATTCCTTGGATGGTTATGGAAAATAATATTCGTAAATGACCTGATATCTATTCTCAAGAACGAAGGGAGCTTCGTCACGAAGAATTAGTTATCCTCCTACACATATAACGAAATGTTTACAGCGAATACGAACTTTCTATTCAAGTGAGGGTAGTATAATATATTGTTCACTAAACCATATAATGAATAACGGACCCCACTGATTATTCGTGTGTGTAACAGAAAGAAAGCTAAGCATTGAAGTACAAGGCTTGATTTTAAACATGCATTAACAACATGGCTGTTACTGGTAATAACGGAACTCACTTGAGAAGAAACAGCAACATATATATTTGTGTGTATATAATATTTTTGTGTGTGAAGCCTATGAGATTTATTTGCATTTGATTGAACATGATAAAAGATGTCGATTACAAATTTAGTGCGAACGTATCTTCTGACGAATTTTGAGTTTGTAGAATTTTTCTTGAAGATAATACAAGAATGTGTACGTACGTATAATTGCACATACATTCAAGTTTGTAATTTGTTTCAAGCTGACATCCTTTATACATAAGCAGCGAGGAAGAAAGATTTTACGTTCTTGCTTGAGTTGCTAGAAATAGCAGCCGAATCTCAATCAAATAACAGACAATCGACTTTAGAAAGAAAGAGAAAACATATGTTAGGTACTATAGAGCTATCTATATTCAGTACGAATGAAAGGAAGGAAGGACGCCCACAGGTAAAATGTCATTTATCATAAGGTTGCTTTATTCAGAAGATAAGAAGAAGGAAAACTTTAAATGTGGAGGTTGCAATTAATCTTAGAATATGGATAATTCAAAGCAACCGTATGTCATTAATATGTATGCAAAAAAAGCACGCGCGCGCGCACACGCACACACACACACACACACACACACACACACACACACACACACACACACACACACACACAC
>NC_068982.1:40640093-40648198 GCF_001194135.2 Octopus bimaculoides | reverse complement strand
GGAACAGCCTGCTTGTGAAATTAACGTGCAAGTGGCTGAGCACTCCACAGACACGTGTACCCTTAGCGTAGTTCTCGGGGATATTCAGCGTGACACAGTGTGACAAGGCTGACCCTTTGAATTACAGGCACAACAGAAACAGGAAGTAAAAGTGAGAGAAAGTTGTGGTGAAAGAGTACAGCAGGGTTCGCCACCATCCCCTGCCGGAGCCTCGTGAGCTTTAGGTGTTTTCGCTCAATAAACACACACAACGCCCGGTCTGGGAATCGAAACCGCGATCCTATGATCGCGAGTCCGCTGCCCTAACCACTGGGTTATTGCGCCTCCACGTCTTTAATCATAGGACTATGTTAATCAGCGCGTACCTCAGGCTAAGCAACACCAACAATAACAACTATAAATTGACAAGTTTGCAATTTTACACGGTCGCTTGATCAGGAGCGTTGAACACTATTGTCGATCTCCTTATAGAGCAATGTACCGGGGCCTGTATGTACGTAACGGTAACAAAGATAAGCACTGAAATCCCTAGTCCTGTGAGATCCTCGGATAATCACCAGGTGTGATCATACCTTAAGACGTCTCTGCGCTTGACCTGTTAAACATAGCATCTAAATTCCCTCAAGTTTCACCCTAACTTCAAAAAAGATACATGAAACAATATAGTGTCAGATATATAGAGATATATAGCAAGCCTTCATGGTCACAAATGGAATCTGACTAAACAAGAACACCAGTACTACTACAACCATTACCACCACAATTAAAACAACAGTAGTAATAGCTATTAAATGATTCAGAGGTGTTCTTAATTAAAATGGTTACAATGAAGAGACAATCAATGTTAATGATTAAAATTCCAAAACTTTTTCATTAAATGTTGGAAAGAATTCATTTATTATTTCTGTATGGCGGTAAAGCGGTGAGTTGGCAGAACGAAATGTATAGCGGCATTTCGTCTGTCGCTACGTTCTGAGTTCAAATTCATTCGAGGTCGACTTTGCCTTTCGTTCTTTCAGCGTTGATAAAATAAGTACCGCTTGAGCAATAAGGCCGAGGTAATCGACTTTCTCCTCTCTTAAATTTGCAGGCCTTGTACCATAATTAGAAACCACTACAACGTAGTTGGTGTTTAATTCTAGTTCATGTTTATCTCTGTGCGTACAAACCTACGATCAAAGACATTTCAGCAGTGACTATTTTGTCAATTGTGGAGGCGCAATGGCCCAGTGGTTAGGGCAGCGGAATCGCGGTCATAATATCGCGGTTTCGATTCCCAGACCGGGCGTTGTGAGTGTTTATTGAGCGAAAACACCTAAGGCTCCACGAGGCTCCGGCAGGGGATGGTGGCGAACCCTGCTGTACTCTTTCACCACAACTTTCTCTCACTCTTACTTCCTGTTTCTGTTGTGCCTGTAATTCAAAGGGTCAGCCTTGTCACACTGTGTCACGCTGAATATCCCCGAGAACTACGCTAAGGGTACACGTGTCTGTGGAGTGCTCAGCCACTTGCACGTTAATTTCACGAGCAGGCTGTTCCGTTGATCGGATCAACTGGAACCCTCGATGTCGTAAGCAACGGAGTGCCAACAACAACAACATTCTGTCAATTACTTTTTCCCAGGAATGTTATACCCTGGACTATATTATCCAATGTATCTTTCTTTCTTGAGAGTTTAGAATATGATTTACAGATGGTCAGGCTTCTATTTCTGGTAGGTCAAATGACCACGTAGAAGCTCCTACGTTTTGTTGGAATAAATGGTAGGCTTAATCCAATACGTTGTTTAACATCACCGTCTGGCCCTGGAATGCCGTTTGCAGGGTTGACTCTATTGCAAATATTCGGATCAGTCTTCAGGTTTGACGATAAATTCCTGCCTATCTCTCAAACGTCTTGGAAGTCTTGAACAATAAAAGCCACGAAAATTGTCATTGTCTAACTAAACAGTAAAAAGTAGTCATCAAGTACTGTATGTATATAACTGTTTTTATGTTCATATCTATTGCCTTATATTAGTGAATGATGTAAATATCGACAAAGACAAAAACTTGATGGTTTTTGAATGAAATGTACCGATTTACAAACGATCCCTTGTCACTCTCAATACCAGAAATGCAGTGAATTTAAGACTGATCTATGGCGATCCTGTGACTAACGACGCTATTGTTCACAAGTTGTGAGATGTAACAAGTAAATATTTATTTAGCATATATACGACAATATGAATTGAGTGGCATATACAAATGTATTGAGGTAACAACATAATAGATTCGAATTTATTGATTGTTTATTGAGGTACGATCCTCTAAGCTTATCGTCCAACTAACCGAAAATAGTAAAATCAAAAGTTTCTCTTTAAAATAGCATACGACTGTCTTAATAGAGGAAATAGTCACAGAAAAACATTATCTTAAAATAGATGAGACAGTAATGGCTGCAGCACTTTTAGTCAGGGATGACCTGGAACTAAACAAGAACAAGGACAACAAAACAAGAAACAGATCAACAAAACAACACAACGATGCCGACGCCGACAATGGCGACTTAGGTAGACGATGAAAACTCATCGGTGAAAGAATTAAACGGTCACACAAGCATGAATTGACGCTGTTACATGTACATAATTCGTCTGTAAATAACCTTATATATGATAGAAGAAACATTGATAAAATCCAATACATAACCACTTTGATGAACGTAGCTCAGGCAAAGCTAGATGTCAGAGAAATCAAGCCAATTGCAACGTGTACTGTTATATAGTTAAGGCGAATATACATTCATTCAAAATCAGTACATTCGCAACGAGAGATGCCACCAACCCAACTAGCTTTTCCAGTTATCAGTTTAACCTGAATTCTGACCGTTCAAGTATAATATTCGAAACTAGTCGTACCACCATGTTGTATTTCGTTAGGACTATAGTATAGTCACGCCTGTCTCCTATCTAGGTTGATCATTGGTTTTGCCATGGGAGGCTCTGCTGCCCCTTGACACATTATATTTTAAATCCTGTTGGGTGCACGCACATTCTTCTCTCTCAATAAATTGATTGAGGTGTAGTAGTAAGACGCCGGCCAGCTAACCACTAGACAGGATATATCGGGCACAGAGTAACCAGCAATAAGCAGCATCTGATAAAACGTCATAATTTATTATTGATTTGAGAGAGTTGTTAGAGCGTCAGAAAAATGCTTTGTGGTATCTGTTTCGACTCTTTTACATTCAGAGTTCAAACCATACCGAGATCAACTTTGCCTTTCATCCTTTCGAGTCAAGTATTGGGACAAGGGTATCGACCAATCTCCTCCCTTCAAAATCAATGGCCTGGTGCTTAACTCGGATATAATTATTATTATCATGGTGTCCATAACTTTAGGGTGAAAGGAATCACGAATATGCTAACTCATTTTCTATATCATCACAAGAAGAAAACCCTTACAATGCCGATCGATCTGCTACAAATAGATTAGATAATGTATTCCTGGATACATATATCCCGAACAACGACAACAATAACAACAGAAAATCTTTACTATCATGGTTAGACCGTCTTCAAACATTGGTCTGCTAATCGGGCCTGGCCTGGAGCAAAACTACAGTAATGTTGAACATTGATGTCACTGGCCACGTGACATCAAATACGGCAGACAAGTTTATCCTAAATCATTTTACATCTAAACTAAAACTAGAAGAGTTATGCTTTACTGTTTACATAACTGAAGAACCACTTCATTCCAATGAAGTATGAACTAACGACCACTGCATTCTCATTCAGCCCCACTGTAACCTATATCCAGCTAATGTACCTTATCTAAATTTTATGTAAACACATCTGTTTAATTTCCTGTACAGCAGCCGGTAAACATGTTTTCTGAATGTCCTTCTGAAATATTGTCCTCTAAGTAACTGATATGCCAGTCATATCGTTACCATAAACAACAACATAGCTTTCAGTAATGTCGAGGGTTAGAAAACACTCCTGTTAAAATAGTTTGGTAACAGAGCACCGAGCTAAAACATTTACTTGTTTAATGTTTTACAGATCGAAAGGCGGCGAGCTGGCAGAAATATTAGCGCGCCGGGCGAAATGCTTAGCGGTCTTTCGTCTGCCGTTACGTTCTGAGTTCAAGTTCCGCCGAGGTCAACTTTACCTTTCATCCTTTCGGGGTCGATTAAATAAGTACCAGTTACGCACTGGGGTCGATGTAATCGATTTAATCTCTTTGTCTGTCCTTGTTTGTCTCCTCTATGTTTAGCCCTTTGTGGGCAATAAAGAAATAAGAAACGTTAGCCCGCGGGGCGAAATGCTTAGCGGTATTTCGTCCGTCTTTATGCTTTGAGTTCAAATTCCGCTGAAGTCGACTTTGCCTTTCATCCTTTCGGGGTCGATAAATTAAGTACCTGTTGCGTACTGGGGGTCGATCTAATCGAGTGGCCCCTACCCCAAAATTTCGGGCTTTGTCCTTAGAATAGAAAAGAATATTTTACAAGAAGTGTGCCATACTGTACAGGGAGTTGAATGCACACCTGCTGGTTGATGAAAATTTTGTTAGAGTCTTAGCGTTGCCACTGTGCCATTGACGTTAAAGGAGTGTGTCTCTGAAAAGTTGTTTATGAAATATCAAACACCATAGCTGGTTGTGTATTAAACCTCAGCTTTCTCTCTCTCTTATTCACTCTCACTCTCCTTCCAAGCACACACACGCACAATGAAATGTATGTATATACATGTGTGTCTATGTCTATGTGTGTCTATGTGTATGTGTGTCTATGTGTATGTAATTTATCGACACCGAAAGGACGACGAAAGAATAGAATGAGAAAAAAAAAGTGGAAAGTAGATATTTATAAGGTAGTAATATAAATACTAATTGAATATATAAACCACGCCTACATGGCACCATTATGCTCTGTCTACAAGATGGCTACATGTATATCACTGTAACTATTATAACGGTCTGACGAAGTCAATTACCAGTGAAACTTGAAAGTCACTATCGAACTTTCCCTTGAAAAAAAAAAATTTAATACTACTTAAATATATTTTTTAAAGTAAATATTTGATTGTTTACGTATGGTTTTTGCATGAAAAAGACTTACATTAAATCATTTTCCCTCTCCTTTTCTCTCTTCACAGTTTATCTATCTATCTATCTATCTATCTATCTATCTATACGTATATATAAAATGTGTGTGTGAGTATATATATATATATATATATATATATATATATGTATGTATGCTTGTATGTATGTATGTATGTATGTGTTTGTGTGTGTGTGTGTGTGTGTGTGTACCTTCGTTACTTTCCGCTCGATTTTAGTTTTCTTTTAGACATTTTCCTTTAAAATCACATGACATATCAAGCTAAATCAGCCATTTGGAAAATCACGTAGCAAATAATTATTTGTGATATTATTTCGTAAACTAGCAAATATTTCATACGCACACATAGATATCAAGGCAAGCACTCACGTATATAAACACAATTATACGTATATAAACACAACTCACATAATACACACAGGTGGACACTCACACGTGAAAACACATATTTAAACACGCACACACACACACACACACACACACACACACACACACACACACACACACACACACACACACACACACACACACACACACACACACACACACACACACATTCATGCACATCGATATATCATTGTATCACATTTCTCTCATACTTGGTCATGCCTGGACAAATCTTCCGGATAAAAGAAGTATAGGACGGAGGAAGACCACAAACGGAGTGGTTGAGCCATATTAATGAATAGTTAGGAAGGAAAATGGCGGAAAATCTGAAGTTGGCTGATGATATAGAAAGATGCCGAGCGGAAGGAGTCTGCGTCTCTTGGTGTGGATATATATCTCCGTAGGCCATAGATTTTGATTGATCGATTGGTTATTATTTGATGCCGTAATTGACACCTCGCATGAGAAATAAGACACATTATCACTTTTGTTCTGCATTTTTGATGGAAGGAAATGACGATGACAAAAGATTTCATTGACCATGGCATGCAACTAGCTTATTCTCTAGAGTACCTAGCTTACCGACCTGCGCTTCGATAGTACGATTTCTGCAACTGTCATGAGATCTGTTTTTTTTTACCGATGTAAGCACCGAAACTCTCAGTGAATCGATGAGAGGACCTCTATTAAATCATTCGGTCTGTTAGAAACAGTAGTGAAAGGCGGCGAGCTGGCAGAAATGTTAGCGCGCCGGGCGAAATGCTTAGCGTTATTTCGTCTGCCGTTACATTGTGAGTTCAAATTCCGCCGAGGTCGACTTTGCCTTTCATCCTTTCGGGGTCTATAAATTAAGTACCAATTACGCACTGGGGTCGATGTAATCGACTTAATCCCTCTGTCTGTCCTTGTCTGTCCCCTCTATGTTTAGTCTCTTGTGGGTAATAAAGAAATAAGAAATTGTAGTGAAACTTACTTAAATCATCCGTTAATGTCATTAAAAAATGGTGAGAGGATATTAAATAATGTAGTCCAAGATATTACTAAATCTACGGGACGGTCAAGGCTGGAATGCCTTCAATCAGGGTTGAATTGTAAACAAAGCAGCAGCAGCAGCAGCAATTACCATTCTCAATGTACGTCTGTGTTTTCCATTTTAACAAAGAGCTCTGCTCGAAACGTAATTATTTATTCGTCGATCAAATTAAGTTCCGTTTGTGAACATCATTAGTTTTCGCTAATCATTACTAGTGGTAGTCATTCAGCCTACGCTAATTTCCTCGGATCACAGCTAATTTTCTTGGGCCATAACACTATTCATCGGGCGATTCTAGTTTACTCGAGCCATCTCACTAAGACCGCCGACTCGTGTCGATACGTAGTTTGGCAACAACGCCGTTGCAAACGTCGCTGTCAGAATGTTAAAGAACCACTGGAACGGATGCTGCAGGACATTTTTTTCGCCCGACTCTGCCGGTTTGCCTCTTAGAACTTCATAACTAGAATACATTTGAATATAGATAAGAATAATGAACATGGACAAAAAAGCGGCATCATCATCATCATCGTCGTCGTCGTCGTCACCACCATCGTCACCACCACCACCACCACCGCCACCACCACCACCACCACCATAATCATCACCACCTCCCCCGCCATCCCAATAATAGAATGCTGTTAGGGTGAAGATTAATACTTCTTTTTTTGTTTTCTTTGGTTCCAGTGGGAACATCACCTGAATTTGCTGACATTTATCAATATCGTCATTGGAAACGTCTCTATCTTGATTAAATTCGTCACCACTAAATTATTAATCTTTTAATATTGCCCGTCAAATGATGATGATGATGATGATGATAAAGATGTTGATGATGATGATGATGATGATGATGGTGATGATGATGATGATGATGATGATGTTGATGATGATGATGATGATGATGATGATGATGATGATGATGATAATGGTGATGATGGTGATGATGATGATGACCATCTCTTTTGAAGTCAGATCACCTAATTAGTTTCTGTTTACCAGTTCAGGTTTCTTTCTTTCTTTCTTTCTTTCTTTCTTTCTTTCTTTCTTTCTTTCTTTCTTTCTTTCTTTCTTTCTTTCTTTCTTTCTTTCTTTCTTTTTCTTTCTTTCTTTCTTCGTTCCTTCCTTCGTTCCTTCCTTCGTTCCTTCGTTCCTTCCTTCGTTCTTTCCTTCCTTCCTTCCTTCCTTCCTTCCTTCCTTCCTTCCTTCCTAATTGTCATTTGGAGACTCTTAAAATGTATATTTACTGATATAACCAACGTGATATCGAAATATGTGTAACCAACATAAGTTTTATATGGATTCAGACCTCGACTAACGACGCTTAAGCAAAGGTTGCATGACAAAGGCGGAGAGAAGATGAGAAGACAAAAAACAAACAAACAAACAAACAAACAAAAAAATACCCAACAAAAACAAGACATAACGATAGATATAGAAATAGAAAGAGAGGAATAGAAAGGAGAGAGCAGCTTCAGAGAGAGAGAGAGAGAGAGAGAGAGAGTGAGAAAGAGAAAGGGAGAGAGAGAGAGAAAGAGAGAGAGAGAGAGAGAGAGAGAGAGAGAGAGAGAGAGA
>NC_068982.1:40634860-40637570 GCF_001194135.2 Octopus bimaculoides | reverse complement strand
TATATATATATATATATATATATATATATATATATATATGTATGCATGCATGTATGTATGTATATACACACAGATAGTTATATATTCATACACGCACACATATACATAAACAAAACATACACATACACATATACATTCACAGAAAATCGAATCGGCGATATGATTTCGATTTCGATTTCTGTTTGAAGTACCTTCACTTCCCTCACGCAACTCCAATATTTTCAAGATAGGCATTAAAATCACAAATTTAATTTCTCTTCTTCAATATACATGGTCTATTTTTTCTTACTCTAAGGAAATTGATATTTTACAACAGCTAACAAAAGAGTCAAGGTGTTATTTACCTCAGCTTGCCTCCTCACTTCTTCAACTATGATCGATAGATCAAGTACGAAATTGATTAAAGGTAAAGAAAATCTAAGAAGGGTTGTGTCAGATATCTTGGATATTTTTCTTTTTGTTTTCTTCTTTTTTTTTTTGCTTTATGTGACAGTTTTAGTTTCCACCTGTTTCCAGTTCACACAATCCGTCCCCACCCCCACCAAAAAAACCCCCCTGCCCCTGCGATAAGTTTGTAACCTGTCTTTCGAAAAAGAATACCCTGACACCAGCTGCAGCAGCACCACTACCGATACCACCGCCACCACAACGATTGCCGCCAGCACTGCAACGACGACGACGACGACGACGACGACCACCACCACCACCACCACCACCAAAACTAAAATATTTTTTTCAAATTGTTATATTAACCTTCGATCTCAAATTATAAGGAGTAGATATTTGCAGTTGTTTGTTATTTATGCTACCCTTAAGGGTAAGACCGATGAAGGTGGTCACAGGCATGGCTATGTGGTTAAGAAAGTTTCCTTTACAATCATGCAGTCTCGGGTTCAAACCACTGCGTAGCCTCTTGGGTAAATGACTTTAACCATAATCTCAGGTTGACTCCAGCCTTGTGAGTGAAACTGTGTAGACGGAAACTAATAGAAGACCCTAGGACGGATTGAACCAGTAATTCAAAGGTCAAGTTTTACTGTAAGAGTACTCGTGTCTGTGGAATACTCAGCCACTTAAACGTTCATTTGACGAGTTGGATGTTCAGCTTATCGAACAACTGATTGCTCACCATCGAAACCGACGGAGAATCCATCAGCGATGAAGGCAAAAATCAAATTTCTGTTAATATGAATTGAAATCAAATCGTAAACTGGATACAATCATCTGTCGGTGTTATTGATTTAAATCTCCGAATCAAAGAATATTTCTACATGTTCCCAAATATTTACGTGTTTAAAAAGCAGAAACCAATATTTTTGAAAATCGCAAAAACCCTTTAAGTCAATGCTCAACTCAATAACTCAATACTGAACATATTATCACAGTTATTGTGACACTACGCAGATTAAAAAAAGTAATTCTCACACCTTCCTCTGTGATAGGACAGGTGTTGCGGGGGTAGTTTTTCTCTAGTGAGAAACTGAACTTTGTATATCGTGTCAACGAAGCAATTTTTAATTTCATTGTACAACCAATGATTTTAGCGGCAGACTTACACCGCCAATGGTAACTACTTACAGCTAAATGGAATGAACCTTTGAGAATCAAATACCTTGATTGTTGACACAATTTGATAGTGTATGAACTACCAATATCACGGCTAGTTGTCTGGTTCTCCATCGGCTCACATTCGCTCACCTTCCAGCTGCTCTCATATACAAAAGAGAGAAGATAATTTATTAACGTTTGCTTCCAACGTAACTCTGCCTTTCTGTGTTTGCCTTCGTGTATTATTTTCTTATGCTTTGCTTTTAAACTTAAAGAGCAAATTATGTCTGACATATCAAACACAATCATTTCCTATTTTCTTTATGAATTCCACGGTTGTTGCGCCAGGACAACACAAAACTCATCACTTAGCATTTTATTATTTCCTTCGGACATGAGTAAATCTTGGTTTTATTTGTTTTTATTAAACATCTCTGACATTTTTGCATTCGTTTTCATTAGAAAGAGCTATTTAATTTTCTTTTCTAACATTATTAGAAATAATAATAATAATAATAAAACATTGAGATTTACAACTGACTAATTAATGCCATATTTATTACTAAACAAATCTGACTAACTTCGTCGTTGTTATAAAGATTAATATAAACAGGAGTAAAATAAAACTAAAACGGTAACCGACTCATTCCATTTAATTTACGTCACGGACGTCGCTGAGATATGCAAGAACACTGTCTCGCTTTATTTTCCCTTCGGACAATGTAAAAAGTTAATACATTAAAAATAATGACGAACTCGCAATCAAGATAAATCTCAAGTGAATAGGTTTGCAATTCGGTTTCGATTCTTGGTTGTAAACATTTTATTACACAAGCGTTACTAGAAATATTTTCAAGGAAAAAACATGAGCGCTAAACAATCTTGTTTTCCTGTCGCCATAAATCAAGGGAACTATGCTTTGAGGAAAGTATGGACACCACAAAATTTCTTTCTCTCTGTACGTGTAAGCTTTCTGATAGTCGACAAATGACAAGATCCATACAATAGCTGTAGACCTCCTGTGGTGAATTGTGTGCAAGACCAGGTTTCTATGATCTGTTGATGCATTTTCACCTCATTTACACTACTAACGTGTTTGGAAAAGGCATATCTATAAATGTGTGTGTGTGTATGTATGTATGTATGTATGTATGTATGTATG
>NC_068982.1:40634613-40634850 GCF_001194135.2 Octopus bimaculoides | reverse complement strand
TATATATATATATGTATACATATGTTGATGTATGTTTATATATATGTATATATATAAGCAACTTCAAAACGATCACACCTGCTTTTGCCATTCCTTTAAAAGGCTAAAAATAAACTTATCATTGAAAAGAACTAACCAGCTGTGAACCCAATTTTCTTCTTTTCTCTTTCCCATCGACACACACACGCACACACACGCACACACACAGACACACACACCAACACAAAAAAAACACAC
>NC_068982.1:40620924-40633617 GCF_001194135.2 Octopus bimaculoides | reverse complement strand
CACACATATTCATATACATATGCATATATCTAAACTTTCCGACAAATATATGTGCGTTAGAACATTTCGTTTTCTTCTTGTTAAAACTTCAAGGCCTTGTGATTAGTTAAGCGCTACATTCAGAGAGAGAGAGAGAGAGAGAGTCGCGAAACTAATGTCACACAAACCAAGGAAACGGATATAATTTTGCTGCTTAATGCAGCGAACGCCTTACGAAACAACATCCTCCCCACCTCCCCTTTCTCCTCCACCCCCCCGTTCCTCTTCCTCAACCTCGTTCAAACCACCATCATTAAGATCCCCACCGCCACTACCACCACTACCACCATCATCGTCGTCAATATCGCCATCATATACTTGATTACAACTGTCTTCACTCTCTCCAACAAACTATCACCATCACCATCACCATCACCATCACCATCAGCAGCAACTGTAGCAACGGTAGGAGGAGGGGGAGGATCATCATCATCATCATCAGCAGCAGCAATAAGAGTAAGATCCACGTGAAATTACAGCCCAAAGAACCCTATGGATATCATACCATAAAATAATACTTAAACCCTCGTTATTATGAAACCATGAGATAAACTGACAATTTAACGGAGATATTGATTAAAATGAGTCTTTAATGAGGTGTTCGGCATTTCTTTTATGCAATATCTTCTCCATAATTCCCTAGATCCTCTCTAAAATACATATATTTTTTTTTACCTTAGCTATAATTAGAAGAAAACCTGAAAAGATTTAACAGAGTCCAAGCACAGATTCTTCGACAACGTGACATTCTTCATGTTCTTAATAATAACTGTCTTTACCGTAGGCACAAAGCATGAAATTTGGGAGGAGAAGCAGAGGCTGGTTGAAACTACCGACTAATACTTGCTTCGTCTCTATTTGATCGACTCCACAAAGATAAAAGGCAAAGTTGACCTCGGCTGGATTTGAAATCAGAACGTAAAGAGCCGGTACTAAATACTGCAAAATTTTGATGGGAAGAGGTTAGTCGATTACACCGACCCCAGTACTCGAATGACACTTTATTTTATCGATCTCGAAAGGATGAAATGTAAACTTGACCTTTGTGCGCCCTGAACACAGAGTATAAAGCCATATAGCAAAATAGCGAAGAATTTTGCCCGAAGTTGTATCTATTTGTTCTACCGATTTTGTCCAATGTTCTACCAATTTTGACCGATGTTCTACCGATTTTGTCTGATGTTCTACCGATTTTTTCCGATGTTCTGCCAATGTTTCCCGATGTTCTAAAGATTTTGACAGATGTTTTAACGATTTTGACCGACGTTCTGCCGATTTCGTCCGATGTCCTGCCGATTTTTCCCGATGTTCTACCGATTTTGCCGATCCAGCACACTAATTTAGACATAAGGGTAACAGTTTTGAAGAGAAAGGCTAGCGATGCCAATGGGCTCAATATTTGAGTGGAACTTAATTTTATCGACACTGAAACGAGGAATGGAAAAGATGAAAGATGAGAGACAAGGTTTGAACTGGGCTAATTCTCCGACGTTCTTCTGATTTTGTCAATCCGATAATGCCTTCTCACTTCGTCTTCAGTCTATTAATCCTATTCCAATATTCCCTTTTGAATTAGTTTAATCAGGTGTAAGGTGTGTGCTCACGAGTTTCGTCTCCTTTCGGAGACTCAAATGATCAACGCAAATTAATGCTGCAAATTGTCGGCTGCAGAAAAAATTTTGGAAAAGAAGGAATTAAGGGATAGACGTTCGGAGAAAGATGGACTTGGTCTGGTGGAGGCGGACTCAATATAGTTGAAGAAGTGTGAATCGCGAGAGCCTGAACGAAAGAAACCAACCAGCTCCGAGAAACAGAGGTTAACATAGCGATTGGAAAGTCAGAGCGTGGGAACAGTAGATCAGTAGGGGAATTGTTGGAGTGTGTTAGTGTGTTAGCGAGCGACTTTATGACAGGCAGTTCGTTGGCTTTTCTTTAGATGCATCTCGGATATCTATCCATGCAATAGCAACACTGTCTCAGATGTAGGAGCAGCACTCCCTCGTGAGTCTTTCTTGAGCTTTGCAGGAAGTCAACAATTATTTGGGATGAAATATATTTTATCTGGTCCTGAAGAGGAAGGCCATTCTTTAGCGTAGCAACGGCCTTGACACTAACATTATAATAGAATGGGTCAAATATCGAAATTCCTGTGATCTATGGGGTATCATTTCATGGCGAAACCCAATGCATTTGGATATAGCTTCGTATAAATATTTAACTATTGATATCTCTTTGTTTCTCAGTATTGCGTTCATGCAGGTAAACCAATTAAAACCTTCTAAAAGAACTCCGTTTAATCGCATTTAGTATTCGATACAAATTCAGCTTTTAATTCTAGATGTTTTGTAATCTTCCTTTTATTATTTAGAAACAATGCGTGCTAATAAAGCTTAACGTTCATTTTCATCAAGTGATTTGTTTTGTAATATATGAAACCCACAGATCTGGCGAATAAAATAGTCAATCATCAACCATACACAAGCACAACCACACACAGTCATATATATTCATAAATAACACACACATACACACACACACACGCGTACGTCCGTAAAAATGAACATGTCTATGTATAAATGTTTGTATATAATCCTTGGTAGTGTTTATTTGAAAAATTAAATGAATGACATGATCGAAAGTTTAAAGATTTGATCATTGAAGTGGGAAATAATAACCACGGGAAAGGTATTTATTTTCATTTTTCATACACACACATATGCCTACATCCCTAAACATGAACAACACTTACAAATAGAGCTCTTACGGTCATTCAAAATGGTAGCCCTCTTTATCACTAAGGCTCTCTCCTGGCAAAGGCAGTTTCTTACTATACCTACGACTGATTCCCAGAGTGGCTCTTCTCTTCCAGATCAGAGATTATTTCGATTCCTAATACTTGACACGCTGTAGATATAAAATGAATACCATAGTGGAGTATTGCTCCTACATTTGGTATTGTGATGTTGCTGCAGACACGCGCGCGCACCTCCTGGATCGTACGCAGAGAAAGGTCATTCGATTGAGTGCCGAAATACAGCTGCAATCTGTCCGACAGGTTTCCACACAGTTTTCGCCAACCTAAAGCTTAGGTGAACTCGAGTCCATGATTAAAGACAGTTGCCTAAGATCCCACACCATAGGATGGAACTTAATCTTGTTTGGTGACCTTAAATACTAATCGATTCCTGTGTCTATATGTAATGTAATATAATCCCTTCAAGGCGGCGGACTGGTAGAAACGTTAGCACGCTGGGCGAAATGCTTAGCGGTATTTCATCTATCTTTACGTTTGGAGCTCAAATTCCGCCGAGGTCGACTTTACCTTTCATCCTTTCGGGGTCGATAAATTAAATACCAGTTGCGTACTGGGGTCGATCTAATCGACTGGCCTCTTCCCCAGAAATTTCGGGCCTTGTGCCTAGACTAGAAAAGAATATAATCCTTTCTATTATAGGTTCAAGCCGTGAAATTTTGGGATAGGAGGCTAGTCGGTTACATCGACCCCAATGCGTGACTTGTACTTATTTCATCGACCACGAAAAAAAAAAAAGAAAGAGAAAGTCAACCTCGACAAAATTTGAACTCAGAACGTAAGGACAAGCGATATGCGGCGAAGCATTTTGCCCGGCGTGCTAACGGTTCTGCCAGCTCGTCGCCTTTATATGTAATGTAATAAAATGCATCCATGCATGTATATATGTATGTATATATATTTATGCATGCATGTATATGTGTATGTAGGTGTGGCTATGTACATTTGCATGTATGGATGCTATTGCATGTGTAAATCTGTATATTTGAATTTAGTTTTGCGTAAACATTCGTATGATTACACAATATAGACGAGTATGGGTGACCATACTATTGAGCTAACTACTGGAATGTTTTACGATTTTTCCAGTTTCGTTAATAGCTTGTTAATGTATATATGGATTTCTGCATGTATGTGTGTATGTAACTGTGTATGATAGTCTGCATATATTCATATATGTATACATGTATGCATATGTACATAAAGTATGTGTGTGTGTGTGTGTGTGTATATGCATGCATATACACGTACATATTATGTATCTATGTACGCATGTATGCTTAAATATTTTTAAATTCTTGGAAACAAATCTCCATTATTGGAATTTAGATAAGAAAAAAGCATAGAGTTACATCTTGAATTTCAGAAGCATTTTGCATATTTTCTGTTACTCTTCTTACATATTGTATTTGCAGAATTTTAGCTAGATCTTGAAGGTTTTCTTTGAGATTTATTTCACAATTCTTCTTCGCAAAATTTAAGTCGGTCACTAACAAAATGACAATGCTTCTTTGTAAAAGTGAAGACGTTACCAGATATTTTTGAGTGCGAGTTAATGTGTGCATATGGAAGTGTACTAGCATTCGTGCAATGCTTTACATGTGTTTTTAGTACACAAATGTGTGCTCTTTATGCATGTTTGTGTCTCGTATGCACACATGTAATTGTGTAAGAAACTCAATCCATGAAACACCAGTGAAGAATGATTAGAATGTTTTACAGATATTCACTGAGACACTAACGGATTGGATTTGAAAACCGACGGGTCTAGTTTGTATTCAAAATATCAGTTTTTAGACCCTTATGTAAATCTGTTTTTTTTTATAGCCTACTGCAGTAGAGATGAATCGTGCATGTGAAATCAAGATGCCTGAAATCACTGTACGTTGTATTTTTAACAGCTTTAGATGAGACGTTTACAACCATTAGGCAACTGATGTTTTCAACAGCAAATATCTTTTGCATCGTGTGTCATAGAGCAATACCACGTCTGTTGAGATTGCGCCGGATTGTAAATTTTATTGGAATTCTCCTCCAACCTTTCATTTAATTAATACATTCTGGCTCTGGTATACTTTTTACATGATTGTCAATACAATCCTTTCTTGCTGATAGTATTCTAAATAGTTTTGGCAACAATGGCATACCTCATGGGAAAGTGGTATTTTGCGGACAATTAAGACAGCTGTTGGTGATGTGGATGATATCTTCCCAACTGGTATGGTGCAGTCAACATTTTCTATCACAATTGGGGGATTTGGAGGAATTATTACCCCTTTTATTGATCAAGCCTTTTTGTAGCTATCTTGTGATGCTGAATTACGAAGGCTAGATGGAATATGATGCATCTTCCACGAATCTTTTCAACGTTCTTAGTCTCTTCTGGCATGCAGGACATGTTACAATGCAAAAATGCCTGCCGATGAATGTTTCGTCCCTACGTTTCTGTCCAAGTCAAGTCAGTCCAGCTAACCTAAAGTCAAAATGAAACAACCACACACTCAGAATGTCTATTCAGGAGTTTTTTTTTAATACTTACTTTCAAGGTGTTATTATTTTCACTGTTGAGTTCACATGTGATGTACACATTTCTCCTTTTATAGTTTAGTAGATATTGGCCGTGGGAGACATTGTGAGACTCGGAGAATGTTTGGATAGATCATATGCCTCTACATCTATTCCCCACTTGATTGACACAGATCCTGTCTGCATCTCTGTTGTCGTTGTTGATGTGAATATTAGCAGTGTCTTCTTTGTTATGATATCTAAGTCGCGGATCTCTTGAAATGTCAAGACATGTATCCCAGATGTTGGTGCTACAAAAGCAACATGGATATGGTTTTATTGAATGAGGATAGTTCTGATTTCCATACATTCCGAAGTCTGCCGAAGTTTGTCTTTTCTCCCCTAACTTTGCTCATCAGTTCCGAGGCACTTGTAGCATTTCTCAGTGGAATTAGGGGATAGGGGAGATAGACAGACCATTGATTTCTATTCCTTTTGTCGTAAACTATCTGACCTCAAGCATTACCTAAATACCGGTTAAGGTCATCGATAAAAGCCGTGGTTTCAAAGTTGATTACTAACTCCTTTACAAACCTGAACAAGTAGTTTTTATTATTTCCTCAAGAGAAATGATAAGGGATTCAGTACCAAGAGGATCAGAAGTACAAACAGGCTGCGACTCTGGAATAATCTTTTGGATAACCTTGTTCTGTTTGTGAATGTAATAGTTGCTTCAGATGTAAGTGTCTACATGTGTGTTACTTTCCCTTTTTCTAATTATCTGAATTTGTTTTAAGAAGTATTTGGTTTCTAACAGTGAAAGAAAGCTCTATCGCTGGAATTTAGGTAACACCAACGGTGAAGAGTTACACGTTGAACTTTAGCAAAGTTTTGACATAAGTTTACTGCTTCACTTATATACTATATCTGTTAAAAGACTGTAGGTTGGTTACTTTTCTAGCCTGAAAATCGTAGATCTCGAAGATTACCACTAAGGCATTTACTAACATAGATGGATGCACCAGTAATTAGAGTTACAAAGATGAATTTATAACCTGAGTAAAAAAGCTGTAGTTTTCGGAGTAGTTGATAGTTAATCTTTTTTCTTTTCGCTAGTTTTGATAAGAAGTGTTCACGTCTACAAGGCAACTGACCTCTATAACTGTACACAATATTTCTTTTTTTGTCTTAAACAACTATAATAGGCCAGTTATGCTGGCATTTGGCAGAAATACCGATGGGAATGTTACATCAATATTGCTTTTGTTGACACAACAGAGGCATTTTCCATATTTACTTTAGGACGGTATGTATGTCTATGTCTGATTGTGTGCACATGTACTGCCCTCTTGCACACACACACATACACACACACACACACACACAAGCACACACACACACACAAACACACACACACACACACACACACACACACACACACACTTACTCACTCACTCACTCACTCACTCACTCACTCACTCACATATATAACATTTTATCACAAGACACCAACCATCTGATTATATTTATCACACTACTGCTAAATATCACACACGCACACACGCACACATGCACACACGTACATGCAGATATATACGTGGAGCTAATGAGCAAACCTATTTATAGTCGCTCGACCAACTAGAAATACTAGCTAAATGTCCCTCATAACACACTTTGCAACCTTTTAAAAAGAATAGGTAGTATACAGTACATAATACTGTCTGCCGAAACTAAAAATAAAAACGTGGGATGGTCAAGCATGACTGGAATGCCTGGGGCTAAACGACATCAACAGCTGCAACAAACTCACACATACGCACGCGCGCGCACACACACACACACACACACACACACACACATGCAGACACACTCATTCACGTTTATGAAAGTTATGTGCTAATGTGTTGTGACTTGCGTTCGACAGAATTTTGTTTACGGTTTAATAACATTCCGCTACGTTATCTCAGCATCGTGAAAGGAAGAGATAAGCAATCCCTGATGAGGTATGAAGAATGTGAAACCTGTCGGTTCTATCTTTATCCCCAAGTGTCGAAAAACGGCCTCACAGGCCTAATTTTACATGGTCTCCGTATTTTTATACATAACATACATACATACATACATACATACATACATATGGCCGGACTGACATACCTCAAAGAAGAGCTAGATGTGAAACGCTCAGCATATCGAAAAAAAAAAGGACCTTGCATGGGTATGTTTCTAGACGACTTGAAGAAGGCAGTTATATTGATATGAAGGGAAGCCTCTCTTGGACTCGTGACTGCTACATCACATGACACCTCGAAGGGTATGGATTTGCAATTCAAGAATAGGGGATTGCTATTAAATACCTAATAAACAAAAGAAAAAGTTAAGCCCATGGATCTCCAAGATGCAACCGAAAATGTAGATTATGTCATATTTCTTTGGAAGACATCATTAGCAGTTGCCTAAAAATGTCTTCAAGGTACTACCTCGCTCTGCGACATGACGTTATCGCAAAATCAATATACGACGCCATTCGGAAGAAAGACTGTCCTGGATAAATATAGAGAATCCCCTTGTTATTAAATACATACCTAAATAAGGAATACTGATGGAAGATTCCCTTTAAAACAGCTGTCAAGTGTAAACATAACAGGCCGGATATTGTTGTTTGATACCAAGAAAAAAAATATATACCGTCATAGAAGTCAGCAATCCTGCTGATGTGAATATCTCTTTGAAAATCAAAGAGAAAGAAGTTAACTATGGACAACTACTTGGAAACCTCCAGCTTCTATATCCAGATTATAAATTCACATTTATATCTATAATAATTGGTACACTTCGTTTTGTAAGTAAATACCTAAATAATAATCTGAATCCGAAAAAGGAAATCAACCAGCTCGCATATTGAACAGTAAAGATATGCATGACTTTTCTCGGGTTTAAAATGTAACATTGTATTGTTATCTACATTCCAAACGGCAAAACTTTAGATCTTCGTTAGAAACCAACTCTTTCCTCAGAGGAATAATTTAAATAAGTAAAATACAGAGGAGAACATACATACATATAGACATACATACATGACAACTTCCTCGTGATCGAAGAAGACTTTCACTGACCATTGCACCAGCGGTTGGCCTCACCCGAGTTCGCGCTCGTGACTTCTATGCTCGCTGTGGCACCGCACTCTTCTACATGCCCCGGCATCGAAAATTCGCCACGCCGGCGATTGCACAGCCTAAAATTTTAGGGTCAATAAGGCTTGCACAACAATTCCAGTCTCACTCCACCCTATAAGGGTGATCCAGAGACTAGGCAGGGCAAGATATTTGGTGCCAATATGGGTCGCATGCTCAAGAATGTGCGGGCACCATGATTTCAAGCGCATATATACATGCATGCATACATACACGCATACATACAGACAAATATACATACACGCATTCATACGTTCAAACATGCATACATACATTCATAGATAAATTCATACATACACTAGTAAATGCATCTCTGTCGGTTTCGACGGCGAGCATTTAGTTGTTCAGTCAATTGAATTAACAGTCTCACTGAATTAGCGAGGAAGTGGCTGAGTATTCCGCAATATGTAGAAGTACCGTGAAAAAGTGGGACAAGGCTGGACCTTTCAATTACATGCAAAATACATTTGATGGGTTTCCAAAGTTTCAGAAAATTTAACACTGAGTCTTAAGTTGACCTGATGCTTTTGAAAATAACATTTTTTTTCAAGGTGACATGCAGTAGGATCGATCCCTGGATCTCATGACTGCGAAGAGAACTTCGAGACCGATATGTCAAAAGAATATTGGTGGAACTTGAAAGGAAATTGAAACAGCCACCAAGTTAAAATACAACCGGCCAGATGCTGTTGTGTGGGACCACAAGGAAAATGTGTGTTCTGTTGTGAAAATCAGCTACCCTCCTGGCATTAATGCGGTTCGAAACATACAAGAGAAATAAGACATCTATGGACCATTGATAAGGTGTTCACAAATCCAGTACCCAAGATATACTTTCAGCATCATACCTATTATTATTGAAGCAATAGGATACATTCCAACCCGTCTGGAACAATGTATTGCTGAAGTTGGGATGTTGGGAGAGAATACTACATGTGGAAGTATAAAAGCCTGCAAAAATTTCTTAAAATTTAAAGGACTTGCAGATGCTTCCATTCACAACCTTGCTACCAAACAAGTAGCCGGTCAAAATTTATTCTGAATTAAAAGGAGAAAGAAAGCATACATTCTCTTGCACTTAAGGACAAACATATGTACATATATATATTATTCTACGTACGTACATACACATATACATACATAAGTACGTAGGTAATACGTACGTTAGACATACATACACTAAAAGATACATATATGAGAATTTATATATATATATATATATATATATATATATATATATATACATACATATATATATGTATGCATACACACACACACACACACACACATATATATATGTATACATTTGTATATAGAAACTTACATAGGTATGCACATAATTATATACATATATATTATCGTATGTGCGTACGTATGCACCTATACACTAAGGTACATACATACATACATACATACATGCATGCATTCATACATACATGTGTAGTATAAACATTCATAGAAAGATACACATAATTTAATTCTTTATTTCTTTATTACTCACAGGGGGGCTAAGCATAGAGGAGACAGGCAAAGGATTAAGTCGATTGCCTCGACCCCAGTGCGTAACTGGTAGTTATTTTATCGAGCCTGAGAGGATGAAAGGCAAAGTCGACCTCGGCGGAATTTCAACTCAAAAATGACAATGCTTCTTTGTAAAATTATTATCTGAATGGCAATATGTGAAACGAACTACTTTGATTAAAGCATGTTTAACTCAAGTTTGTCTTTATTTTCAGAAAGGTACACAGTACAGCCGTGGCTGTGCTGTTAGGCAACCTGGTTTCCAGCTATGTGGTCTTAGGAGTCCCACTCGACGGCTCCTTCGGTAAGTGTCTTTTATTATATCCCTAGGCCGACCAAAATGCGTTGGGAGTGGATTTGATGGACGGAAACTGAAAAGCCCGTCGTATATATATATATATATATATATTTATATATATATATGAATAGTTATATATCTATAGGTATATGTCTTTATTTGTGTTTGTCTCCTCCCCATCGCTTGACGACAAGCGTTGGTTTGTTTTCATCCATGTCAAGAGAAGTTCGGCAAAAGAGAGCGATTGTTTCAGTACCAGAATATAAAAATGAAAGGAAAAGAAATAATTACTAGGTCGATTTCATCTTGACTGAATCTTTCAAGGGGGTGATCCAGCATGGCCGTAGACCAATGATTGACATAGGTAAAAGATACAGAATATCAATAATTAGCAATTTTCAGATGATAAGGACCATATCTGGGAAAATATAAACCCGTAAGGCTATCAGGTAAATTAAGAGGGTTTTCTTTATGATAGTTTTTGTTTGCTTCGCTATCTTCCTGCTGGGACATTTTTCCAGTCAAAATAATTAATGAAAAATATAAGCAAGAAGGCTCCAATGCATTATATATACAGTCATATATTCTGAATTCTTTGAGAGCTTGTAAATTATTCATTAAAAATTGAGCTGTTAACAAAAATATCCTTGACAATGAACATTTTACAAGGGGGCTTAAAATATTCCTAAATGTGGCTAAATTCTTCATTGGCAGGTGCATTTAGTTCCATTCATATCCATTTAAAAATTTTTTTGCGGTCTTCCCACAACTGAGACGAAATACAAAGCACACATGTACATACAAACACATGTGAACGTACACACACAAACACACACACATACAAACGTGTGTGCGGGCGCACCTACATAATTTATAACCTTTATCTGTTATGTTAAAAGTATTCATATCGCTTTCTTTACTTTAATTAAGATTTTTGTCTTGCTATACAAGATTTTAATTACAATAAAAACAAAAGCCCATATTTGTTCCGTTATCATTGTTAGTGGTTTTCATTAAAAACTTACTAAATTTTTTATGCATTGTGTTAAAAAATATAGGTTATTGGATTCTGTTTAAACTTAACACTCACGTTTGACTATACATTGGAACAACACATGTACGTTTACCTTTATCTCACTCATATGCAAACTTAAATATTAATGAAGAGAGAAAAGTTCCTTCAGATATATGTATGATAGCGTGTGCGTCTGTGTGTGTGTGTGTGCATATCCATGTATTATGTCTATCTATCTATCTATCTATCTATCTATCTATCTATCTATCTATCTATCTATCTATCTATCATACATACATACATACATACATACATACATATATGAGAAAGGACAAAAGAGTTACCCAGAAATAAATGACAGGGTTCGTTAGCCGTGTGCGTGCGAGTCTGTCTATTTGTCTGTCTGTGTCTCTGTATGTATATATACATGCATGCATAAATATACGGTATTTACACAAATACATATACTGAAATAGAAGTGAGTTCATATCTGATAAATTTTTAATAAATATTCCTTTTTTAAATTTCTTCAAAAGCTCTCTACGGTCAGTTTAGAGTTAACAAAACATAAATGTTTAATAAGAAAATACGAAACGTCATTAGCCAAAACTGAGATAAGATAAACAAAGGTGCGTCTCTCTCTCTCTCTCTCTCTCTCTCTCTCTCTCTCTCTCTATCTAGTTATCTATCCTTTTTTTTCTTATTCTTAAACAAGAATGTTACTGACTTCGAAGTTTCGGCCAGTTATGCCACCGTCGGATTGGAATGCATTAAGTTAATCTTGCTTTTATATATTCTCTTTTGAGTTAAACAATCTTCTTCAGGTTTCAGTGGAATGGTAAGTAGGTTTTAGGGTGGGTTGTTATAGAGAGTGGGTTCTAAGAAATTTTATTGATTAAATTTGGAGTTATTGTTTAGAATTTATTAAATATGTAGCACTTTGTAAGCAGGTGTAAATATTTAGGTGTGTCCCTTTTGGTACGTAAGTATAGGATATCTCAATAGTTTTAATTATATTTGTTTTTAATTATTTAATATTTTGCTTTGACAATATAAAGCTCAAAGGTTCAAAGTTTAGCCCAGAATTTAAAAAAAAAACTTAGTAATTGGGTATGTGAACATTTTTCTAATGGAATTTTTAGGGGTTCACAAAAGAATGTATGTATGTTTTAGCTGGTCAGTTTCTTTACTTGTTCTTGTCATTTAGGTATTTCCTGTTTTAATTTGGAAGGTGGGGGTTATTAGACGGACATGTCTTATATGTATGTCTTATATATATATATATATATATACATGTCCTATATATATACAT
>NC_068982.1:40619171-40620256 GCF_001194135.2 Octopus bimaculoides | reverse complement strand
TATATATATATATATATATATATATATATATATATATATTCATACTTATAATATTTACACACGCACGCGCACACGCACACATACACACACACACACACACGCACAATCCATGTTTATATGTATGTGCGAGTGTATGCGTATATGTGTTTATGTGTAAGTGTGTATGAGTGTGCTTGCGTGTATTAAATGTATATAAAAAAACTGGCTCTTTTAATACTTTCATTTAAGAGGAGGATATGTTTATAAACATAACAGGAAATGTGTAGTATATGAATAACAATCAACAACACTTCAGTCGCGGCGTGTTTGTACGTGCATGTGTGTAAGACGTAGATAGATAGATAGATAGATAGAGAGGTAGGGAGGGAGAGAGAGAGAGAGAGAGAGAGAGAGAGAGAGTGTGTGTGTACGTGTGTGTCTATGTATGTGTGTGCGTGCGTATGTGAAAGTTTCTTCTATCTTTTTTTTTCTCCATTTCTACTTCTCTCTCTCTCTCTCTCTCTCTCTCTCTCTCTCTCTCTCTCTATCTATCTATCTATCTCACACACACACACACACGCACACTTATGCTGTTGCCTTAACCTTAGCTCAAAATGTTTTTGAAATTTCTGTGTTAAATATTCCGTGTTTTCTATTCATGATATATATATGAGGACAGTTTTCTCCCGTTAGTTACATTCTCACCGATATAAATTCATAGCTCCTACCGCCAGTTGCGTTGTTGTGCACTCTCACCGAATAAATTAAATATCTCAGTTGGCTAAAACAAAAACTCCACTCTTTAATATATGTAACTACCTCTTTCTTCCCCTCCCCTTCTGTGTACGTACGAATATAAATCAATGTATGCATATATATATATATATATATATATATATATATTATTATGATTGACCGTTGACTGAACACTATTCAATTTTTTTTCTCCGTGTTTTTCTCCTTGTCTCCGTATTCTTTCTGTTGAAGAGCGTAGCTCGAAACGTCAAAGACTTTCCGTATTCCCGAGCGTCATACTAATATATACTTTTGTTATTTACACCACCTGTCCTCGTCTGTTGTTATTTTTTGTATATTCTCCCATATAT
>NC_068982.1:40618116-40618448 GCF_001194135.2 Octopus bimaculoides | reverse complement strand
TATGTATGTATGTAAATATATATGTATATATATGTATATATATATATATATGTATATATATATGTATATGTATATATATACATATATATATGCATATATATGAATATATATATGTATATATATATATATATATATGTATATAGATGTATATATATATGTGGAGGTGCGTGGCTTAGTGCTAAGGGTGTCAGCATCATGATCGTAAGATTGTGGTTTCGGTTCCTGGTGACGCGTTCTGCTCTTGAGCAAAACATTTCATTTCCCGTTGCTCCAGTCCACTCTGCTGGCAAAAATGAGTCACGCTGCGATGGACTGGCGTCCCGTCCAGCTGG
>NC_068982.1:40617849-40618106 GCF_001194135.2 Octopus bimaculoides | reverse complement strand
CTTTGGTCGAACCGAGGCTATAGTAGAAGACACTTGCCCAAGGTGCCACGTAGTGGGAACGAAAGCGGAACCATGTGGTTTGGTAAGCAAGCTACTTACCACACAACCACTCCTATATCTTTGTTGCCCACAGAAGGTTAAACATAGAGGGGACAAATAAGGACAAAGGGATTAAGACGATTACATCGACACCAGTGCGTGACTGGTACTTATTTCATCGACACGGAAAAGACGAAATATATATATATATATATATA
>NC_068982.1:40609753-40612566 GCF_001194135.2 Octopus bimaculoides | reverse complement strand
TATATATATATGATCAATTGCAAATAGGAAGATTATGTTGTGTTTGAAACTAATTAAGACAAAGGAGTAAAAAAAAAAAAAGCAACAGAAAATATACGAATTAATAGGAAAACAAAAAGAAAAAGAAGAAAACAAAAAACAAAAAACAAAAAACAAAAAAACAAAAACAGAAACAGAAACACCTATCTAAGTTCCTTATAAATTCCGAACGCACATACGCACACTCACACACACGCACACACACACGGTGAGGTCTGAAATAGCTGAAGAGCAGACTTGGGCGCAACTGAAAGTGAGTCGCTAGGAGAACCACGCTATTATAAGCGTCACTCGAACACTGAACATTACGGCGCTTCCATCTCGTTTGCTCACGATCTTTTCTTTACTTCTTTACTTCTTTTTCTTTTTCCGCCGCTTTCACGCAAGCCTCTGTTTCACTCATTCAAATACGCCATACCGAAACGATATGAAATGCTTTAGCTCATTTCTCTTAATTTACACTACTCCTACCGCATCCTCCTAAATGTTGTTATTATTAACCCCCACCCTCCTCTCTTCATATTTCATTCACCGTTTCCACAGCATTTTTCATGTGCTACAGTGCTGCTTCTGCTTCACTCACTGTCTCATTCTTTCTCTCTGATTTCATTTCTCCTCCTCCTCCTCCCCACCCTCTCTCTCTCTCAACCTATGTAACACTCATTCTCTCATTACTGTAACTTTCTTTTACCCGCATTTACTCTTTCTCTGCTGCATTTTCACAGCCTTATATCATTCTCTCTCTCTCTCTGTCTCCCCTCTCTCTGTCTCCCCTCTCTGTCTCCTCCTCTCTCTCATTCTATCTTTCTTACTTTTTTCTCCCTCTCTCTCACTTTTCTTTCTTTCTTTCTCTCACACTTCATGTCTTTCCCTTTTTCTTCTTTCACTTTTCTTTCCTTCTTAATCATCTTTTCTTTCTTTCTTTCTTTCTTTTTTTCTTTCTTTCTTTCTTTTTTTCTTTCTTTCTTTCTTTCTTTCTTTTTTCTTTCTTTCTTTCTTTCTTTCTTTCTTTCTTTCTTTCTTTCTTTCTTCCTTCCTTCCTTCCTTCCTTCCTTCTGTCATTGCAACTGCATATCCACTTCTTTCGTTCTTTCATTCCGCTTCGTTCATACTTTATATTTACATTTTGCTGTTCTCCATTTTTTTCCTCTTTCTTTTCCAACTCTTTTTCTTTCTTTCTTTCTTTCTTTCTTTCTTTCTTTCTTTCTTTCTTTCTTTCTTTCTTTCTTTCTTTCTTTCTTTCTTTCTTTCTTTCTTTCTATTTCGCTATTTTCCCTTTATTACGGCTCGGTTCCCTTTCTTCCTATTTTTGAACTTATCCTTCCATCATTTATCTTCTCTCTCATTGCATAACCTTAACTATCAGGAACATCTCCATATATATATATATATATATATATATATATATATATATATATATATATAAACCATATTTAAAACTTTTATAACGTTAATAAACATAAAACCAGCTTATCTTTTGATGAAGAATCTTGGAAATATACACCTCTTTCTTTTTTTTAAATGCGCTTGTAATAGCGCATTAGAAGACTGGCTTCATTAATACTAACAAATGCAAAACTAAACAAATTGATATTGCATTGTATAATCCTACCTGTTGTTAAAGAGTTCATTTCAATGTTGCCAAGATTCTTCTAACCTTCATAACGAAGTATCTTCTCACAGGCCACAGATATAAAATTTTTTAATAGCAATAAGGTTAAAGTAAGTAACCGTTGCATTAAAAGTCAAGCTGATTCTACAGCCTGTATAAAATGAAAAAAAAACAACTTTTTGTTACAAACACAAAAAGCTCATCTGTACATAATTAAAGCAGCGTTAATATTTCCCCTCTCAACGTTGTGCTTCTTTCTTAACGTTAGTTTATCGAGCTATGGTCTCCCTGTAAATAACAGCGAACCAAAAACCTATGCAGAGTTTGCTGTAAAACTCCCCTGAAAAATTTTCTTGCAACAGATGTTAACTTACAGATACAAATGAAGACGTCTCACTACTTCACTATCCAAATATATCAAAAGTTTTAAGTATGCTAATATTAACAATTGCAGAATTGATTAATCTCTTATAGAACACACATTCTCTTACCTTAATGGTAGCAGAAAATGTCATCTTTGTCAAACAGAGAAATCTTTTGAATTTTTGAACACATGATCGATATCCATGGATTCTTGCAGACACTTCACTAGCTTATTGAGGAATAACAAACTACCAAATGGCTAAAATAGTTTATTTCCCACAAACAGATTTTCTTTACTAAGGAGTATGGTCCGAAAAAATATTAACAATAATTACCTTTCTTGCTTGTGTATATTTTATACATATGGTGCTCATGACGTGTAAGCAACACATAATTTTGCATATGCGTTTGAAAATTGAACAGATGAAAGTGTGACGCATTTTCACGAAGATTTTAACAACCGATCAAATGGCTGCGACTAATCATATTTCCACGTCTTTCTGAATATTTTGCTTACATATTGCAATGATGCCTTCCTCTTTCTATCGCCTAAAAAAGGAATAACCTGAAACCCAGAGTTGCAAATCAAAAATCTTGAGCTTCAAATACATAGTCATCAGCTAGTACTCGGTAATTTTTGCTTGTTCGTAAACTCAAACTTGTGAGGAGCTTTTGACTACCTGCAAGGGTAAGAAAGCACCTCTTCCAGAAATTGCCAGATGCTGAGGAAGTGAGTCATTGCATCTATGTGATTTTATGGGCGTGTATCTCTGTGTGCATATATATATATATATATATA
>NC_068982.1:40608267-40609587 GCF_001194135.2 Octopus bimaculoides | reverse complement strand
ATATATATTTATGGCACTCCGTTGGTTACGACGACGAGGGCTCCAGTTGATGCGATCAACGGAACAGCTTGCTCGTGACATTAACGTGCAAGTGGCTGAGCACTCCACAGACACGTGTACACTTAACGGAGTTCACGGGGAGATTCAGCGTGACACAGAGCGTGACAAGGCTGGCCCTTTGAAATACAGGTACAACAGAGACAGGAAGTGAGAGAAATTTGTGGTGAAAGAGTACAGCAGGGTTCACCACCACCCGCTGCCGGAGCTTCGCGGAGTTTTAGGCATTTTCGTTCAATAAATGCTGACAACGCCCGGTCTGAGAATCCTACGACCGCGAGTCCGCTGCCCTAACCACTGGGGCATTGCGCCTCCACTATATATATGCATATATATATAATACATATATAAATATATATATACATATATATATATATGCGTGTGTGTGTAGGAGTATCTGACTGATAGTGAAAGCAACATGAACTAATGTTTATTCAGTTAGCTTCATTATCCCAAAATTCTGCGTTCGATTCCTCCCTCTGCCTCTCTCTTTCTATGGAGTGAGTAAAATATTTTATTGGGTACGACACATGTTTCCACCCGTTCTGGGTCTCTTCAGGTACATCAATAAAAAAAGTCTTACTGGAGATTTTCTGATTCGGTTTTACGTACCGCTATATGTCCGTCAACTATTCATCCATATATATATATATATGAATAATAACAATATATATATATATATGAATAATAACAATAAATGGTGCAAAACGCATATAAATAAAAGTTCTTTTAAAAGGAACGGATCTATTTTAAAACGGGGGCACCAGTATTTTCTTAACGAAACACTAACGAAACACTTTGAAACTTGGGACACTGGTAGAATGTGTCATATAAAACATCTTTTACTCTTAATCTTCTTAACAAAAAAAAAAAAAAGGAATTCGCAAGTTATTCCATGTTAAAGTTGTCGTATTTCTGTAATTCCAACCAATCACTGACGTCTATTCAGCTTAATAGAGTTACTGCTGGGCGGTCATAAAAATGTTATTCCCTGTGACATATTTCATCCGGTTTAATCGTAATTTATACGCATATATTGTCTGTGTAATTAATTACGCTGTGCGTATCTATGTGTGTAACAATTTTAGAGTCCGGATTCTAGAGTTAGGGTTAGTTTTAGGGTTAGGGTTAGGGTTACGGTTACGGTTAACAGTCTAGTTAGGGTTAGGGTTAGGGTTAGGGTTAGGGGATTAATACGATATACACCGTTACAGCGCTAACTGTTTTCAACTGAATAGACGTCAGTGATTAGTAGAAATTATC
>NC_068982.1:40604593-40605757 GCF_001194135.2 Octopus bimaculoides | reverse complement strand
GTGTGTGTGTGTGTGTGTGTGTGTGTGTGTGTGTGTGCATGTGTGTGTGTGTGTGTGCATGTGTGTGTGTGTTTGTGTGTATGCATAAATATCTAGATATATGTATGTGTTAACGTTATAATTTAGCTCGGTGGTTGACTGCTGCTGGTTGCCGGAATTTATGTATTTCTGTAAGTCTGTATGTCCGTCCGTCCGCGTGTGTGTCTCCTCATCTGTCTGTCTGTCTGTCTGTCTGTCTGTCTGTCTCTGTCTCTGTCTCTGTCTCTCTGTCTCTCTGTCTCCCTCTCTCTCTCTCTTGATAACCTTGTAGGTTCGGAGCACTTTATATTTAACTCCAAGTGACCAACTGCTGTTTGTTGTCTAAATTCACTGGAACCTGTCTCTAACTCTAAGTTAACTCCGATTGAGTAGGCCTATGATCAGAAATGCTCGGATCTGGACTTTCCATCTTTTTATTCAGACATAGTTGATGTAGGACTACATTTCCCGATGTATTCATTCCTTCATAAGATGTCAAGTGATGGCAATTAACTGATCAAGAGTCACTTTAAAGTCTTCATCGATGGTGATGATGGTGATGAGACAGCAGTGATCTCCCTTGCATAACCCAGTTCCGATTCTGATTTGAAATTGCTTTACTTAAAACGTTTATATTAACAGTGATATAGCTAGAGTGTGCCTCGCGAGGTAGCAGCTGCCCATGCATACAAATGTTCCCTTTCCACGCCACCTATACCCATATCAAATAAGAAAAAAAAAAGAATTACGGGTGTAGCTTGGCCCTCCTGTTATTGTTAACGTTGCGGCCAGAAAGGGAAGAGTTAGAGCAGACGTTTGCAAAACATCTCATCCACCCCACTTAGAGTTTCGCCAACCCTACGCTCTGGTTTAATACTTCTATCGAATACTTTTATGGGCATCGAAAATTTGAGAGACGAAGTTGACCTCGTCGGTATTTGAACTCGAAGGCGGCGAGCTGGCAGAATCGTTAGCACGCCGGGCGAAATGCTTAGCGGTATTTCGTCTGCCGTTACGTTCTGAGTTCAAATTCCGCCGAGGTCGACTTTGCCTTTCATCCTTTCGGGGTCGATAAATTAAGTACCAGTTACGCACTGGGGTCGATGTAATCGACTTAATCCGTTCGTCTGTTCTTGTTTGTTCCCT
>NC_068982.1:40602624-40604583 GCF_001194135.2 Octopus bimaculoides | reverse complement strand
AAATGCTTAGCGGTATTTCGTCTGCCGTTACGTTCTGAGTTCAAATTCCGCCGAGGTCGACTTTGCCTTTCATCCTTTCGGGGTCGATAAATTAAGTACCAGTTACGCACTGGGGTCGATGTAATCGACTTAATCCGTTCGTCTGTTCTTGTTTGTTCCCTCTATGTTTAGCCCCTTGTGGGCAATAACGAAATAGGTATTTGAACTCGACTCTGAGCAGAGAGGATCAGAACAAATAGTACGCATTATTCTAACTCAGTCCCCACCGACTCAATCAATTCATCACTGGTATCAGTGCCGATGAAATGGACCTACCTTTGCACGTTCTGCTCATATTGGATTATTAAAACTTTATATCTTATCAGATCAAGACGAATACAAATCATAGTAACTTTAACTTTTGTTTCAGCTACGAACATATTGCACATTATCAAACCTACGCCGTTTCTTTCCATACATTGCGTATCTAAGACTACATTATTCAGCATGTCATTCTTTTGTTTGAAACCACCGTGCAAAAATAAGAGGTTAGATTCTTCTTGTACTTCTAGCTGCTCGTATGATCACATGGACGATCCTTCAGTTGATCGTGGCTAACAAATAGGTGCTTTTTACAAATCTACGCATCCATCTTTCTTTTTCTCCTTCTCTTTATATATATATATATATATATATATATGTATTCATCCTTACATACACATATACGTGTGCCTAATATCTATCTATCTATCTATCTATCTATCTATCTATCTATCTATCTATCTATCTATCTATCTATCTATCTATCTATCTATCTATCTATCTATATGGAACGAAAAGACCACAATTCAAGGATGTATTCTGTACATTACAGATACAGAGCCAGTATTTACTATTTATTAACTAGGTGATGCCTTTCAAGAACTTCAATACATTCTTGCTTTCTTGTGGTCTTTCAAAGACCTGTGAAGAAATGAAAGAATGTATTGAAACAATTGTATGGTTGTAAGTCATCACCTGGCTAATGATATACATATACATAAATATATATATATATATATATATATATATGTATATATATATATACGCAGGCATACATATATACGTATATGTATATGTGTATATGCATAAGTTTATATATATATATATGCTATATATGTGTGTGTGTGTGTGTGTATATGTATGTTTATGTGTATTTAAATTATATATATATAGTTCATTAAGCAAGCAACTATGAAGAATTATTTCTTGCAGGCACACTTTCAATACACACACACACACACACACACACACACATGCAAATGAAATTATCTATCTATCTATCTGTCTATCTATCTATCTATCTATCTATCTGTATACACGCATATACATATATATACGCACATATATACTTACACACATATATATACATACATACATAGATTCATACATAAATACATACATACGCATAGAGACACAGACACATACATAAACATGTAACATATATATGTATGTATATACATCATATTTGTCTGTCTTTTTCTCTCTCTCTCTCTCTTCTAATTTCGTTTTCCGGGCGAGTGCATACATCTGTATGTATGCACGTACACACACACACACACACACACACACACACACACACACACACACACACACACACACACACACACACACATACACACAGACACATGCACGCACACTCGTACGCGCGCGCACACACACACAACACACGCGCATACACACGTGCGCATATATATAGTGCCATACAATATAATGCAACCAGGATAGCAACAGAAGACCATGTGATAGAGTTAATTCATTTGTTTACTTGAGTAAAGTCGATAATTCATTCACAACATAGACGCTCGGAATTTCACCTGTGGCTAGAAGTGATAACGTACGTACGTACGTACACCATACATACATACATGGATACATACAAGCATATATTAATATATATTATATACTATATATATATATATATATATATATATATATATA
>NC_068982.1:40601076-40601939 GCF_001194135.2 Octopus bimaculoides | reverse complement strand
TATATATATATATATATATATATATATATATATATTATATATGTGTATATATATGTATATATATATATATATATATATATATAATGATAAATTATACTTTGTGTGTGTATGTGTGTGTGTGTGTGAGTGAGTGTGTGTCTATGTATAACAAGAAATAAAAAAGATTGATTACTATAAGCGTGTGTGTATGTTCGGCGGAAGGCTCAATAGAATAAAGGATGAGCGTTCGTGTATGTGTGTATATATATATATATATATATATGTTTCTCAGATCGGAGGGGTTAGACATGTTGCAGATAGAAGTAGATTTGCACATCGATAGTTACTTTGCTAGATAGATGTAAAGGCAGATACACACTTAGACTGACTGGCAAATAGAGGGAATAAGAGGACACGAGATAGTTAGATACATTGGTTGATAGAGAGATGGAGGGAGCGAGAAAGAAGAGAGAAATGCAGTAAAAATTGTGTACATACAATATTACAGTTGTATTACAAACAATATTAACGCTCGTACAAACATGTTATACACACTCAAGTGACATATGAAAATAAGGAAGATAAACACGGTTTTATTTAAAGATGTATGTTCTGTGATGCATAGATAACACATGTGTAGAGATGTACATTCTGACTAATTTTTGTACCGACATATTTACGGAGGAAGCGCAAATATATACATATGCGTACACTCACGCGTGTATACAGCATATTTAAAGATGCAAAAGTAGATATGGTTACACAACGCAAACAAGTTGATAGACACATTACCATACACATAAAATACATATTTATAAAAATGCATATATAACGCATAGACATAAACATATATATATATATATATATATATATATATATATATA
>NC_068982.1:40590581-40601066 GCF_001194135.2 Octopus bimaculoides | reverse complement strand
CACACACACACACACACACACACACACACACACACACACACACACACACACACACACACACATATACATATACTAGAGTGTAGTTTATATGTGTGCATATTTTCCCTTTCAGGTCAAAGCATAGATGTACATGGAGTTGAGATATTTTAGCCAAAATATCATGTGGGCGCGGTATGTATGTATATATGTATGTATATATGTATGTATGTATGTATGTATGTATGTATGTTTGTATGTATGTATGTATGTATGTATGTGTGTGCATGTATGTATATATATATATTCTTTATCCTTTTACTTCTTTCTCTCACTTGATTGTGGCTATGTTGGAGCAACGCCTTAAAAGGCTTTAGTCGAAGAAATTGACCACAGGACTTATAATATCGGTTTTTTTGTCGAACAGCTTAGTTACGGGGACATCAACACACCAGTACCGGTTGTCAAGCGATGCCGAGGTGGGGCAGACAGACAGACAGACAGACAGACAGACAGACACATATTTATATACGACAAGCTTCTTTCAGTTTCCGCCTACCAAACTCACTCACATGGCTCTACTCGGCCCGAGGCTATAGTAGAAGTCACTTGCCCAAGGTACCACGCAGTGAGACTGAACCCAGAATCATGTGGTTGAGAAGCAAGCTCTTCACTACACAGCCAGGCCTGCGCCTATATATATATATATATATATATATATATATATATATATATATATATATATATATATATATATATATATACATACATATAAACGAATGTATGTGTAAACGTAAAGTATGCATATGCTAGGTCGTTTATTAAAAATATTTAGAGAAATTATAATTCGCAAGGTTAACTTCCCAACTAACGTTAGAACTCATTTGCAGTTGAGTGAACTGGAGAAACGTGAGGCGAAGTTTTTTTTTTGCGCAAGAACACAATGACCCGTCTAGTCCAAGAATCGAAACCACGATCTACGACTTGAGTACAACATCTTAACTATTAGGCCACGCTCCTTCATTTAATTAACCGCGTCTTGCCTGTTGTTTTTTCCTTTGAAAGTCAGCTTCTCAAAACTGGTTCTGAGGTTATTGCACAACTAAGCGCTCCAATAATTACTGGTATAAGTCTGAGTGAACTGGAAAAATGTGAAACTAAGCATTTTCGCTCAAGCACACAACGCATCGTCTAGTACAGGAACCGAAACCACTATCTTATGATCGTCAGTACAACATCATAACCATTAGATCACGCCATGTTGTCTGTTTTTTTTTCCTTTGAAAGTCAGCTTCTTAAAACTGGTTCTGAGACCATTAGTTACACAACCAGTTATTAGTTACTTAACCATCACGCTTGATTCTGTAACTAATAACCTCAGTAATAACTATAAGCCCAGACTAATAACTCAGTAATTACTGGGATAAATGTAAAATCAACTCATGCAAAATTATCCTATCCTGTTTTGCAAATTTCCCTAAAATTCTTAGCTTTTCAAGTTAACTACTCAAACATTTATTAACATAACCAAATACACCAAAAAATTACATGAACAATATTTAATTTATATTCTTGGTAGAGAAGCAGTAAGTTTTCAAGCACACGTCTGAGAAACATTCTTTTGCCCTTAAAGAAAAGTTAAAATCTGCAGAGAAATGCTTTCTATGACATTACAGAATCTTTGTGTTTCAAGCAGCTATACCAACCGTGTCTATACTTGCACATACTCTCTTTACTCTTTACTTTTTTACTTGTTTCAGTCATTTGACTGCGGCCATACTGGAGCACCGCCTTTTGTCGAGGAAATCGACTCCCAGGACTTATTCTTTGTAAGCGCCTAATACTTACTCTATTGGTCTCTTTTGCCGAACCGCTAAGTTACGGGGACGTAAACACACCAGCATCAGTTGTCAAGCGATGTTGGGGGTACAAACACAGACACACAAATATACACACATATATATATACATATACATATATACGACGGGCTTCTTTCAGTTTCCGTCCACTCACAAATCCACTCACCAAATCCACCCACAAGGCTTTGGTCGGCCCGAGGCTATAGTAGAAGACACTTGTTCAAGGTGCCACGCAGTGGGACTGAACCCAGAACCATGTTGTTGGTAAGCAAGCTACTTACCACATGGCCACTTCTGCGCCTATGTCGGAAATTCTGATGGAAATGTTCCACTAATATTCCTTGTGTTGACATATATGTATTCAATATATGAGGTAGCCTCTTTATTTAACCATAGGCAATCTTTTCGGTTGATGGTGTTGTGTACTGGTTTTAACAACAACATTATATCGTAATAGAATATTGTACCTTGATGACATTTTTGTGTAATATCTTTTTCAGAAATGTGAGACAATCGACATTTACGGTGGAATCTTAGGAGTTTAAGGGCTTCACTCTCTCGTTTGTTCATTTGATATTTCGTTTAACATCTCATGCTTTTGGATTGCAAAACCATAACCTTCGAAATGTGACGTGATGCACCGATCACGAGTCATGGAGTAGTTAAACTTCATGTTAATATAAAATATCATTCAGGCGGCGAGCTGGCAGAATCGTTAGCACGCTGGACAGAATGCTTAGAGACATTTCGTCTGCTGTTACGTTCTGAGTTCAAATTCCGCTGAGGTTGACTTTGCCTTTCATTCTGTCGAGGTCGATAAAATAAATACTAGTTGAGTACTGGATCCGACGTAATCGACTAACCGCCTCCCCCGAAATTGCTGGCCTTCTGCCAAAATTTTAAACCACTGTAAAATATAATTCCTATAAAGCAGCGAACTGGCAGAATTGTTAGAACGCCAGGCAAAAATGTTTAACGGCATTTCATCCGTCTTTACGTTCTGAGTTCAAATTCCACTGAGGTCGACGAAATAAATACCAGTTGAGCGCTAGGGGTTAATGTAGTCGACTAGGCCCTCTCTCAAAATTTCAATCATTGTACCTATAGTGGAAAGAAATACTGGTTTCAAGTTTTAGCACAAAGCCAGCGATTTCGGCGAGAAGGGTTAGTCGATTATATCGCATCCAGAGCTCAACTGATACTTATCGAGCCCAAAAGGATGAAAGGGAAAGTCGACATCAGCAGAATTTGAACTCACAACGTAAAGAGAGACGAAATGCCGCTAAGCATTTTGCCCTGTGTGCTAAAGATTCTGCCAGTTCACCGGCTGATGTAGAATTAAATATTGATTTTAAATTTTGGCACAAGACCAATAATTTCGATCCCAGCTCGATTCTGCCAGCTCGCTGCCTTATTAGAATCTTTTCTACTGTAGGCACAAGGCCCGAAATCTTTGGGGAGGCGGCCAGTTGATTAGATCGACCCCAGTATGGAACTGGTACTTAATTTATTGAACCCAAAAGGATGAAAAGCAAAGTCGACCTCGGCGGAATTTGAACTCAAAATGCAGACAGATTTCGCCCGGCGTGCTAACGTTTCTGCCAGCTCACCGACTTGCTGCCTTATTAGAATAAAATATAAATATATTTCTAGTTTACGGAAAACTTTCGCATGAAAAACATTTTGTGGTGTGCTGTGTTTCTCTTTCAGTGTTTTGCTGAGGTACTCTAGCTCAACAGTTTTGGGGCTTGCATGAGAGGTTCTTGAAGAGTTCACTAGCTCTCACTGTCAGATTGTTCACTTCAATTTTGTGCACTTTGTTGGTGTATTTATTTTTGCTGTCGTTTACCAGATGCTGTCTTAGTGATAACATTTGACACTCACTGTGGGGCTGTGCTAATCTTAATTGCATATGTATGTATGTATGTATGGATGTGTGCATAAATGTATATATGTATTATATATGTATGCATGTATGCAAGTATGTATGCATGTGTGTATAGACGTGTGTATATATCCATGGTTGTATAAGCGTATGTATTAATGTATACATGTATGTATGAATGTGTATATATATATATATATATATATATATATATATATATATATATAATATATGTGTGTGTAGGCATGCATGTACGTATGTATGTATGCATGTATGTATGTGTGACTATGTGTTTATACATGTACGTTTGAGTGTATGCATTATGTTTGTATGTTTTTCTTTGAGGATTTACTTAATTTCTTCTTCGCAGAATTCCAGCCGGTCACTGACAATATGACAAGGCGTTTTTGTTGAAACCTTAACATTTCAGGGATTTGTAAATATCTGAGAGAGTCACTGTGTTTACATACGCAGAAAAGACTTGCATCTCCGTGTAACGTATACGCATATCTTTTTAGTATACATGTGGTTGTAATTAATTTTTATGTAGGTGTGTGTGTGTATGCACACACACACACACACACACACACACACACACACACACACACACACACACACACACACATATATATATATACGTATGTATGAGATGTATTGGTATCTAGAAGACCCAAAGAGTGGCAGGTAACATTAAGTAAATGCTATGGACAGACCGTAGTTAAATTCTTGGTTCGATAGTGATAAGAATGAGGAGTCCAATGTGGGTCTGGTTATTAGTATGCATATAAGGAGGAGATAGGGAAAACCGGGAAATTAGAGAATGAAGGTAGAAATAAAATATAAAATATTGTAGTTGCAGTTCCATTATTCGAGTAAAGTGGTGTATAGAAGTGGTAAAAAAGTTTCCTGTACATGGTATGTATGTTCCAGTAGTAGTTCATGTTTTGTCATTTCAAAGTATGGAGCCGTGGAATCTGTGTTGCTCATTCGAAGGGGTTTTGTGGTGTGAATGAAAATTTTGGGAAGGTATTAGTAGTATTTGTGGATAGATGGGGTGGGGAGATATGTGCATGATTAGAATGAGATAGGTCAAAATGAAGACAGGAAGAGAAAATGAGAGGAAGAAAGAGAGAAAATAAGAAAAAATAAAAAAACAGAGAGTGAAAAAGAAGAAGAGTGGAAGAAGTGAAAAGAAAAGTGAAAAAAGCGTGAAAGAAGTGAGAAAAGGAGTGCTAGTTGGTGGTCAAGGTAATGTGAGGGGACGATGGGAGAGAAGTGGGGGAGGTGTGGATAAGAAGAGATGAGGTGGTAAGGAGTGAATAAGTGTTGCAATGTGAGATTTTTAATCACATAGGCTTGCCGGCACCTATGATATCATAGTCAAATGATAGTCTGGATACATGAGCTGTAAATTTCTGCAGTAGCTGACCAAGGTGTTTTACATGAGACATTCACATCCTCTGAGCTGCTGTTCTCTACGAAACTGAATGGCTTTTGCCTCTTGTCTCATAAAGCAATGAAACATTTGTTGCGTTTGAACCGAATTAAGAAATTTTATTGAGATGCTCCACAACTATTCCATTTTGCTTTTTAAAGATGTCCATGTATTCTAGCTCCGGTGTATCTATTTTTTTTAAAGATTATCGGAACAATTTTCGCAGCGATTGCAATGTAAATATTTTTGACAACAGTATCATGTCTTGTAGGAGGTAGTTAGTGCCTTGTGAACATTTTTTTTGGTTAGCAAGTGATAATGTAGGAGATATCGTATAAACTAGTAAGGCATAAATGACACTTTCAGGTACAGTTTGCTGGTTTTTACAGATATTGTTATCTTTTCGTATTGATCAGGTATCTACAAGCTATCCTTTGTTTCTGAATGGCGAGCAGTTTTGAGCAATACATGATAACGTAGGAGATATCTTCCAAACAGCTAAGGCACACAATCGACATTTTCACTTACAACATGTAGGTTTGGAGGCATCGTTATCTTTTATTATTGATCAAGTATCTACAAGTTTTCTTCTGTTTCTGAATGGTGAAGGCGGAATGTGACATATTTATAACATGTCCAAGAGAGGCTACTCTTCCTATCAATATTGTTAATCTTCTATTAGGCGGCGAGCGGGCAGAGTCGTTAGCTCACCGGGCAAAATGCTAAGCAGCATTTCGCCCGTCTTAACTTTCTGAGTTCAAACTCTAATGAGATCAACTTTGCCTTTCATTCCTATCATGGGCGACAAAATAAGTATCAGTTGAGCACTGGGGTAGATACAATCGACTTATTCCCCTCCCCTTAAATTACTGGCTCTGTACCAACATTTGAAACCATTGTTAATCTTCTCTGAAATGCTAGATTTATTGTGTTCATGCATAACCTTCTGTTGTTATAATGAGTATTTCTTCTCATAACTTGTGTTTACGCTAGGCCAGCAATTCTTGGGTCGCAGAGAAATGTTTACAGTCAGAATACCTATTCATGAATCGTTTAGCTACTCTCCAGGTGCTATTATTTTTACTAGTGAGTATATATCATGAAATAATTTCTCTTTTTACTATTCAGTAGCTGTTGTTTAAATGATACGATACAGTATTCTAATACCGTCTGAACTGGCTTTATATCTCTGTCTTTCCGCCTGACAGAGATCCTGTCAGTGTTATTGCTGATAACACTGATAAGTATCTTCAGAGTTATGATGTCGAAGTTACAGATCCCCTTGAAGTGTCACTTCTATTATCACAAATATTGGTTCTCGCACTATCACTACAAAAACGTGAGGGATGTGCAGATAGCTCTGACTTTTACAGTTTCCAAAGTTTGAAGTGTTTCTTTGCGACTATAGTTTGCTCTCAGCGCTAGCATGTGCAATATTCTTATCAATTCCAAGATACTTATCGCATTGTTCATTGAAGATATAGGAGTTTTGACAGGCTGCTATTGGTATCCATATTTATTAACTGGTCAACATTTTCTTCGAGTCACTATTAAATATGAAGAGTTATCTTAGCCAAACTCCATCCAAGTGTAAAGTGGTTTTGTCGTTGTGGACTCTGTCTCTCGGTATCGTGAATATAACTGAATGCAGCTAAGTCAACGACAAACAGTGGGTATATGACATGAAATTTTCTCTCTCTACCAATCCTAATACGTGGCCTTAGCGCTTCCTCAAGGATTACAAGATAGTCAGTGCCACGACAAACAGTATTACAGATAAGCTGTGACCGTGGAACATTCCCGCCGATAACCAAATTCTTTCTGTGACTATAGTAGTAGTTTTAATTGTTTGTCTGTCTGTATGTGTCTATTATGTATTATGTATGTATGCATGCATGTATATATGTTTATATGTATGTTATCTTTGCTTTTTATATTATTTGATTTTTTTTTCGTCTGAGGGAGATGACCTTTAACAAAGAAGCAAAACTCCATACGATGGGATTTAAATAACAACAACGAGTAAAAAATTACATGTTATACCAAAGAAAATGTCTTGCATATTCTTCCATCTACGCACTGGTCAATAACTTTTCCTTAAAATTCCACTTCTTCGAGATAACCACTAAGATTTTTACTAACATAGCCAAGTGAACCAATAATTGATGTAATTCTTTTGGGAATATTATAGTTGATTCAGTTCTTAGTGATCACTGTGTAGACCATGATGTTGACAGTCTTGTATTTCTTAATGACATGTGTAAACTTGGTTCTGGTATTCATGAATGACAGACTAAAACGAGAGCCTTCCTACAACCATATAGCCAGTAGGCTTCAGCTATATAGCTTCGTCTCCTAAAGGATAGCTTGTTGTTCAGTATAACCTCAAACCCTTCTTTTCTCCTGCCTCCTCATCAGTAACAGCATTATTTGCGACGTCTTGATTTTGAAGACACACAATCCCGAAAAATGTGTATAGGTTACAAAAAATGTTTAAGGTTGCTGACCACACGTGTCTCTTTGTTCTTAAATACAAATTTTATTCGTCCAAATGTTAACAACTTTGCCATATCGAATTCTTTTGAATAAGTTGACGAAGGTTCTCATGAGACTCCCGAATCAATAACCAACTACCAGGTTTTTTCCAGATGACTTTTCATTCGGTGGTTTTACAACTCTCAGGAGAATTTCATTGGATACCCCACCACCCCATGTAATGGATCTAGATCTTTTTGGAGAAGGAGCTCTTACTGTCTTCATAGTGTGACCTCTCATGCAGCGATATACAGTTTATGGGCTTAATAGAAATTTATAGTTGATACACTTACGTTCTGGCAATTTCTTACAATAAGAACGCTAGTAATTTATGTTTAAGGGATATTAGCTTACTTGTGAGTCTTGTTAGCAGTTGATATAAAGATTAGATTGTCTATTATAGAGTCGCAGTTCATATTAGTCACTTTGCATCCAAGATCTAGTTGTCTGGTTTCCTATAACCGTTCGACGATCTTTTAAAGGGAGCTAATCCATTTTGGTTGTGTTCTCAATTCGCCCAATCGCTTTTATCCCCAGCATTTGGGAATGGCAATAGCAACACATTATAGTAAAATATTCAGTCATAAAGCTATAAGCCTCAATGTATGTTAAGAATTCATTACAGCTTGTTAGATCACAAATAACATCAAGAATATAGTTCTATCGATTCGTACTGTAATCGTTATTTAGCGGCTACTTGATGTAAATAAAGAGTGCAGTTTGGAATTACTCACTTCTATATGTTCGTAGATGACTATCAAATGTCCAAATAAGAGGTGCAACTTTACATCAGTGTTATTATTATGATTTCCATTTTAGTCATAGTTCATGACTTCAGCATTTTTCTTAGCAACAAAATCTACTGGTCTTTGATACTTTTATTTGCTGCGCATTTTTGGTGTGTGAGCTTGTTAGATAGAGCAACATATTCATTCTTTCTCAACAAAGGCAGCTTGCCGGTGTAACTGCTCCGCGCTGAATTGTGAGTTGTAGGGCTATTTTACACCCCATTAGTTCTTCATACTATTCAAAGTATATAACCGAGAAGCCTTCCCTTGTACTTTGTATAAGTCTTAATTGAATTAAAAAGTCTACTTAAATTGCTTTTGATAGTTCCGTGAGTTGCGATAACTGACCTTAGTTTCCTGTTTTGCCAAGGCATATGTATCAGTAGGCCACGTGTTGTTATCAGTTCAAGTTCATTGCTGCTTGATTAGTGCTACGATATTCTCCTAAAGAGGTGGTGGTGGTGCAGGAAGGGCTTCTTGAAGATAAGATTTTTTTGTGCCAGGCTTGCATTAATGGCAACTTTTTGAAGGTAGTATTCATTACACGAAAGAATGTAGTTTCCTATGCGATATATATATATATATATATATATATATACATACGCACGCGCGCGCACCCCCACTTATATATATACATACATACTCACACACATATATATCTGCGTGTCTGTGTGTGTATGTGTGTGTATATATATATATATATGAATACATTGTGTACATATCTATGTATATATGTTTATATGTCTATCTATCTATCTATCTATCTATCTATCTATCTATCTATCTATCTATCTATCTATCTATCTAGCTAGCTAGCTATCTACCTACCTATCTGTATAATTACAATATACAAATGGCTTGCAGCTTTTTAGGAATCAGTTGGTGGTATTTTTAAGTTTGATTCAAAATAAATGAACGAAAAGATTGATTCTTGACTATATCGATATAAAGAAAAAAACATAAGCCTTCTGGGGTATCGTGATGATTCTGCGACGCACACACAGTACAGTATATATACATACAGACACTCACACACACACTCTCTCTCTCTCACGCACACACCTACACACATAGTGATATATACATGCACATTATATATTGTTATATATGTCAGAGAGTGAGGAGATTATGATGAGCCTTTGTTTGGAGGACATTTGTCTTAAGCCGCCTGACTATTACTCCCAACTATGGTCACCAGGTAGTGTGAAATTCATAACGAAACTCAAAGCAAATAGCAAAACTACACGACGGAGATAGCCTCAATACAGGAAATTAGCTACTGAGAAAAACTCAAGAGGTTAAGACTTTACTGTCTGGAAGATTCTCGAAGGACTTGTCACAGACTTTGGCGCTGAAAGTTATACAAACGCTAGAAAAGGGCGCCGTTACATAGTCCCTAAAACTCCACACCTGCCGTCAAAATACAGGACTAAATACTGCAATATCTTGGGATTCAAGAGCTCACAGCTTTTCAATATTCTCCCGAAGGAGATGAGAGGCCAATGTGGTGTGGCTGTAGATGTCTTCAAAACTTAACTGGATCTCCTTCTGTCAATAGTCCCAGATGTGCCAACTTCACGGCAGGAAGCGAAAATGAGGGCAGCAACCTCAAACTCTCTCATTTATCAAATACTGACTGTTAAAGGAGGATTAATGAAAGTGTTATAATACTAGTTGGGTGCCCCAGCATGGCCACAGCCCTTGAGCTGAAACTAATAAAAGCGGGACTGGCTTGGCTTCACGCTCTTGCTTGATGGCGCTAGGGTCATTCCAAGCTGGTGGTCCCAGAGGCGTCATCATGCGTAGAGTCGACCAGGTCTATCAGTGGTCTCCAACTGCTAAACTATTAAACGAAGATTGATTAGGTGCAATAATACCAGTTGGGTGATAATAATAAGAGAGAGAAAGAGAAAGATATATACATATACATACATATATACATACATACATACATACATACATACATACATATATATATATATATATATATATATATATATATATATA
>NC_068982.1:40588960-40589810 GCF_001194135.2 Octopus bimaculoides | reverse complement strand
TGTGTGTGTGTGTGTGTGTGTGTGTGTGTGTGTGTGTGTGTGTGTGTGTGTGTGTGTGTATAAAACTTTGAAGTAATTGTAGAGAGATTTATTTTGCTTTGATGTAATTTTTAAAACATTTTGTATTTTAATAAGCTATTTCTGTTGATATTATTATTGTTGTTGTAGTTTTTGTTACTATCACTATTATCATTATTATTGCTGTTGTTGTTGTTGTTATTATTGCTGTTGTTTTTATCTTTGGTGTTTTTTTTTATCGTATAAACTTTAATATAAATAACAATATACTAGCAAGTAAAAATAACACTGATGCAATCTCTGAAAAACCTTTTGTACCTAAGCACACTTGTGTGTAGGTATGTCGGAAGGTATGGCCATGACAGTTATTTCTAGCATCTCAAGCGGCTTTTCTCCGTTTTCTGTTTGCATTTTCTTTCTAAAGAGGGTTTTACGTATTAGTGTGCGCGAGAAAGCTAAACACACACACACACACACACACACACACACACACACACACACACACACACACACACACACACACATCTATCTATCTATCTATCTATCTATCTATCTATCTATCTATCTATCTATCTATCTATCTATCTATCTCTTCTGACGGACGTGCTGTCACATCGGCTGCAGAGGTAAACCTTTTTTTGACCTTATATTGCCCACATTTGTTTAAAAAATTTCCATATGATCTGTGCGAAGCACCCAAGCTTCATTTGTGTATTTTTTCGAAGGGAGGAATTGGCCCCTAGGGGCACTTCCATCCCCGTCAAAATATAAATTTTTTCTCGGCATTTGGAAAAATGTCGAGAAACATTGTTTTGGAACGCTGTTCCAGTCC
>NC_068982.1:40587256-40588516 GCF_001194135.2 Octopus bimaculoides | reverse complement strand
GTGCAAGTTAGATTTGACAGCGAAGAGAAAGCGAAAAAGTTATCCACGCTGACTCTTCGTTCCGAAAATATAATATTGGTGCCCACGTACCTTGGACAAAGGGTAACCATAGTATCGATAAAAAATGTCCCTCCAGAAGTGGAACCACAATGGCTGTTATCAGCTATTTGCTATCACATGGAAGGAAATATAAACATTCTAGAAACTACTGCATTAAAGCAGGAAGACTGGAATGGAAAAAATTCGATGCCCTGTTACAGATTACACAGGAAGAATCAAAAGAAATTCCAACTCAAATTGAGCTGCCAGACGGCCACACCCTCTACGCTGTAGTAGAAGGTAGAAGGCCTAGATGCTACCTGTGTGGCATCGAAGGGCACCTAAAAAAAGATTGCCCAACAGCAACAGAAAACAAAAAACAAGAAGGAAAAACAGCCAAAAAAGGACCCCTACTACCCACACCACCACCAACACAAAGAGCGAGCAAAAGGAGCAAGACAGAAGAATCCCACAAACCAAACCCGCCTACACCAACAAATGTACCCGAAAAAACACAAACAACAACTACAAGTACTAAGGAAACTGTAAAAGCAAAAGACAATACAAAAACTAATTCCTCTTCTCCCACATCACATACACCACAAGCAGATAATCAACAATCATCAACAACACACCCACTTCAACAAACTAACACACAAGCACACGACATGCCCTTACCCCCTTCCGATTCCTCAGAAGACTCGTCCGAGGACGAAAATAGCAGTAGTGAGTGGCAAATAGCCCGAAAAGGACGGAGGAAAAGGAATAAAAAAAGAACCAAACCAAATGCAAACACCAACAAAGCAGGGAGATATACATCTCCCGAAACCATCGTCTCCAAACATATCACAAACAACATCAACACCACAAGAACACATACAGAAAACATGCTCACAGCAATAGACACTACAAACACAGAATTAATGAACTACATAAATACAAAAACAAACATAACAAAAAAACAACATCAAAACAAACAACCACCCATACACGACGCCACCTAATCATATAAAAAATTACCATATCACGCCAACATTACACCACACTATAAAATCCCTCTACCCCAATGCGGTAGTGGGATGCCAAAAATATTTAGCCAAAAAACTTTACAGCAGCCTCCTTAACGAACATTCAAAGGAAAAAACAACCGAACTTTCGAACGGTAAGTAACTCTCTGTCTCTATTCTTTTTAAGCAAAGCGTTACTTGCGTTAATTTCGTA
>NC_068982.1:40586826-40587242 GCF_001194135.2 Octopus bimaculoides | reverse complement strand
AAAGAAATCTATCTATCTATCTATCTATCTATCTATCTATCTATCTATCTATCTATCTATCTATCTATCTGTCTGTCTGTCTGTCTGTCTGTCTGTCTGTCTGACTGTCTGACTGTCTGTCTGTATGTCTGTCTATCTATCTATCTATCTATCTATCTATCTATCTATCTATCTATCTATCTATCTATCTATCTATCTAGATAGATAGATAAATAGATACGACAGACTTGTTTCAGTTTCTGTCTACCAAATCACCCACAAAGTCTTGGTCTGTCTGAGACTATAGTTGAGGAGACGTGTCCAAGTTGCTGCCTAGTAGGACTGAACCCGGAACCCTGTTCTTGGGAAGCAAACTTCTTACCACACACACACACACACACACACACACACACACACACACACACACACACACACAC
>NC_068982.1:40581819-40586077 GCF_001194135.2 Octopus bimaculoides | reverse complement strand
ATATATATAATTGAATTGTCACTAAATGTGACAAGGGCGTTAAGAAACACCTACATTTCTAGAAATAAGATCTAAAATGTTCTAATGCTGCAGTTATCGAACGTGAATCAAAACATATACACGTTAGTTTCGGCAATTTCCGTTACTTCATCAGTTAAACCCGCTTGATCTCGGTTCATTTCGGGCTAGCTTCCCTATTAGTATATACATTTTCGTCATCCAATTTAATAGATAATTTAACGATTCGCTAATGTGCATAGATAAAATTAATATAAACAACAGGCTGCAATATTTCACCAAAAAGGACAATTCATGTCCCTGGTAGTGTATATGCTTTCATTCATATGTGTGAACTACAGCATTAGAGCATTTTAGCTCTTATTTCTAGAAATGTTGGTATTTCTTAACACCCTAGTCACATTGAGTGACAATAATACTTCTCCTTTTTGGTGAAATATTGCAACCTCCTGTTTGTATGATATATATATATATATATATATATATATATATATATAGATAGATAGATAGATAGATAGATAGAGAGATGGAGAGAGAGGGAGAGAGAGACTATAAATGTGATGACAGATTTGTCTTGAAATGTGTATGTATGTCAGTTGAGAAGTGTGTTCGCTATAAATCAATGTGAAAGCTAATTAACAGAGGTTATGTTTTAATTGAATATTGTATATTTTTGTCTATGTGTGTGAGAGCAATTGTGTGTTTGGATATATCTTTGGTCTATATGTTTATATTTGCACATAACTCTCCCTATTTCTCCTTCCCCTGCTTTGCCTCTAGATCTCCTGTTCTTTCATACATTTTATTGTCAAATGGGAAAATTATCGGCTAAAAATATGTTTGATAGATTTAAATCGAAGATTACGAAGATAACAGAGTATATTCAGTCTAGGTAGCTAAGTTTACTTTCGCCGAGTCAAATTTCAGGAGTTAACTGTAGGGAGTAATTTCATTGGTTGAAAAGAATGAGATAAACTTACTTTTTCTAAAGAAACACTACTCTTTTTATGACTGTACGTTCCCACTTTTGCTTCTGTATAATAAAGCACTTTTGTATAATAAAATCGCAGTATAGATGGGCCACAAGTCCATATAAGGCAAACATTCCACAAAATAAATTTACTATGTAACGTGATGTGCTCCTGGTGAGTAACTATTATAGGGAAGGCAGTCTGTTCTAGATTAATTTAACTTGAGGAATTAACATCAAGAGTAAAGAAGTTATGCAGAGCAGACACGTTATACAGAGCAGACGAGCTATACAGAGCAGACACATTTAATTTTTTTCTACCTATGACGTTTTAAAATTTTCTTGTCGTTGGTAGCCATGTATAGTGCTGTTTTGTCCTCGTTTGGAATCGTCAACATGATATAACTTGAGACAAATAAATTAAGTTAGCCATCATGAATCATTACAATGCCGGATCTTAGCATGGCCGTAGTCCAATAAAAAAAGCGAACAGTGATAAAAATTATAGGAAAGAGGTTCAGTATCGCACACATTTTAATTTCGAATTAAATTCAGAAGATCCAGAGCGCTGCGCTTTACCTCACTTAACACATACATAGATCCCTGTTTACAAAGACCTGCGTATAACAATTATGCAACATTCACAGCAGGAGTGAGAGAGGGAAGAGGGGGAGAGAGGAAGAGAGGGAGGGGAAGGGGAAGAGAGTGAGAGAGAAAGAGAGAGTGAGAGAGATCTAATAGGCAGCCAGACAGCACAAAGAAACAATAGCACTTGTTTACTTATAATACGCAAAGAAACAATAACGCTTGTGTACAAACAATACACAAAGAATTAATGAAAAATCATACAAATTATAAACAAGAGCACTCAGAGAGCGCAAACCTCCACCAAGGCAACACCAACGTCCTCTCAACGATTAGCCAGAGATGATGAGAATATCTGAAATAAACTCGACTGTTCTCACAAACGAGAATACTAAAAATGAACCCGACCGCTCTCAATGATTAAGTAAAAAAAAAAAAAAAATGGAAAAATAATCCTTGTCCGGGATCAGATCGATCCCAAAATCTAATCAGTTGATGCCAGTCACAAGGCCAAATATCCTTGAAAGTTTCATCTGAATCCATCCTGTGGTTCTTGAGATATCTTGTCCACAGACAAACAAACAAACACGACTGAAAACAATACCTCCGCCTTCGCCAAGGCGGAAGTAATAACAGCTTTAACAACAACTGTTAGAATGACCTTCACTCACCATCCTAGCTATCATTAATATCATCAAAACTTTTTTTGTTGCTATATCCGGCTATGCACCTATAAAGAAAATGCTAAACACTTTCTTGAGGATCAACATGTATTTACTAGTGAATTGTCCCTCAGATAAAAGAAAAAAAACCCAAAAAACAAAGACCAGGGATGTGTGAAATAACAAGGCAACTAGAATTATATAATTTGGACAATTATCCATACGCACAGCCGTACATACTTGCTAATGCCTATTGAACCAATCAGAAGTCTATGTGAGGGCGATATGTTAGACATAGTAGTAAAATTCTTCTCAAATTACATACCATTATCTAAAATAGAATGCATTATGAGGTCCGTTGTATACTAATACTGAAAATATGACGGAATGACAATGGTTTGATTGCCTTTGGTCATAAAACTCCTGATCAGGGATGACTCGAAGGTAAACAACAGCGTGGAGACGCGTAGCTTAGTGGTTAGGATGTTGGACGCATGATCGTAATTTTGTAGTTTCGATTTCTGCACCGGGCGACGCGTTGTGTTCTTGAGAAAAACACTTCATTTCACGTTGCTCCAGTCCACTCGGCTGGCAAAAATGAGTAATCCTGTGACGGACCGGCATCTCGTCCAGGTGGGGAATATAAACGCCATGAAACCGAGAAACCGGCCCTTATGAGTCGGTATAACTAGAGAAAGTAACTTTACCTAACTTTAAAGGACGACAACAGCAGTAACAACAATAAAAACAAGAACAGGAACAACGACAACAGTAACAACAGTAACAACAACTATTGATAGTTATATGATCTTCCTATGCCTCCACGAAGCACACCCCTAGCTTAGCGTGCATATGTCATCATATTGAAGTCTTTGCGAATTTCTCCAGATAAGCTTGCAAAATTATTCCTATTCTACTGCAGCTACACATAAAAAAATTACTCTGAACAAATACACTAAAATTAACTAACATAATTTCTAAATCTGTCACCTCTCTTCTTGCAAGAAGAGAGGTGTATTTTGGGAAGGCCATATAGTCAATGAACGTACACGCGCGCGCACACACACACACACACACACACACACACACACACACACATTGGTTATGTTTCACTTCAGTTGTATTACCAGTCACTTACAATTATATTGACCAATTGGTTAATCAATCGATTAGTCTGTCAAAGTCCTTTCATCACAGGTCTGTCACCTTATCAATGACTCTGTGCTCTGCAAGGACATCTTTTGACTCAGCACTTATCGCATGCTCACTGTTTAATCAATTATTTAATTGGTGGGTAATAGAACCGAGATGAAACATAACCAGTGCGTCTGAGTTTATTAATAATACGACCCAACCAAAATAAAACAATACATCAATTTTAAAACACGTGTTCACACCAAAAGTCTTCCAGAACAAATGCAAAAAGCGAAGTAACAAAAATAGCACCCCGCCCGGCCAATCGAAACAACCGTTACAGTCAACACAATAAAGATACGATATAGGTAGATGTGGTAGATGAGAAAAATATAAGGAATTACGTACAATAACATTACAATAAGCACAAGAATGCGGACAGCCACAAATGTAGCGCTCGTATGCATTTCATCTGGGCAACTCAAACAGAACAAAACAAAACAAGATATATATCTGACCCATCATGGATATTATCAGATATTATCTATCTTGAATATCATCATCGTCAAGGCGATCCCCCGATATCGCCTTGACAAACTACAAGGAAGATACTTCAGTTCGCTTCGAATCGTCATCGACTGCAAACGGTTGCAGCAAATAACAGTTAAGAAATTAAAGCAAAAGGCTTTTAATGGAAGACAATCTAAATATTTATGCAGGCGTAGGAGTGGCTGTGTGTTAAGTAGCTTGCTTACCAACCACAAGGTTCCGGGTTCAGTCCCACTGTGTGGCACCTTGGGCAAGTGTCTTCTACTAAAGCCTCGGGCCGACCAAAGCCTTGTGAGTGGATTTGGTAGACAGAAACTGAAAAAAGCCCGTCGTATATATA
>NC_068982.1:40581008-40581465 GCF_001194135.2 Octopus bimaculoides | reverse complement strand
ACAACCGATGCTGGTGTGTTTACGTCCCCGTAACTTAGCGGACCGGCATAAAAAGACAAATAGAATAAGTACGAGGCTTACAAAGAATAAGTCCTGGGGTCAATTTATTCGACTAAAGGCGGTGCTCCAGCATGGCCACAGTCAAATGACTGAAACAAGTAAAAGAGTAGAAAAGTAAAGTATTTTTTTTCAGTTTCACTGCAAACATGGATCATGTGACTACGTGTATACTCACTCCAGGCATCCAAACGCATCTACTTTTTATAAGTAACTACTTTTCCAGATCATTTAGACACACACACACGTATACACACACATACAAAAAAGGAACCCAAACATACAGACATATGTATGTATGTATGTATGTATGTATGTGTGTGTGTGTGTGTGTGTATGTATGTATGCATGTATGTATGTATGTATACATATGCATATATGTAAATGTGTATATGTATAT
>NC_068982.1:40578194-40580290 GCF_001194135.2 Octopus bimaculoides | reverse complement strand
TATATATATATATATATATGTATATATATATAAATATGTGTGTGTGTATAGATATATAAATATGCATATATATGATATATATAAATATATATATATTTTATACGTACATATTTCATATATACATATATGTAAGTATGTATGTGTGTATGTGTGTGTATGTGTGTGCGTGTGTGATTGTGTTTTTATGTACGTGTGTATTTCTGTATATGTGTATATATTCAGAGAATGGGAACAAAATTTGTTCGGTTAATAAATATCAATTTTGACAATCTATTGAAATAACGGCATAAAAAAAAATAAATAGATCTTATTTCCTCCATGTCTCTCAGCATAAACACACATAGATGAAGAACAACAACAACGGTTATCTATTAAATGTCATTCAATCGAAATATAACGGTCCTTAACGTCAACCAATCACAATAGTCGTCACTTAACCTAACCTACAATTTGTTTATACATATAATAAAGCTCTACACATAACTAGTACAAGTCCTTATATGTAATGTCCATTTGCACTTTCATCTAATCGGGTACTAAAACAGTAATCGCATTTTAATACCCTCCCTCTGAAGATGTTTATATCCTTAACAGAATGTTCAATTAATTCTCCCTTTTTCCTTAAAGGCAGGAAATGTTTCTGATTTTTTTCCTAAATCTTTACAGTTTTCCTAAGAAAGGAAAGTAGGTTGTAGGCATAGGCGTATAGTTAAATAATTTTCTTTCTAATCACGTGGTGCATTGATCAAGTATCTTCTACCATTGACAGATCTAATGAAAACTGAAATTTTTCTGCATTTCCTTCCTGCCACGAGTAGTCTGTCACCCTTGCTTCCGATATCAACAAATCTTCAGAAGTGGGTCAAGAGCATGAAGGCAAATCAGCTGTACACGCTTTGCAGAGAAAGAAAGGGGCACCATGGCACACATCCTCTCTGGTTGTCAAACAGCTCTCAACCAAGCTATATATATATATATATATATATATATATATATATATATATATATATATATATGGTGCCATTACAAGGTGTTCCTAAATAGTTACTAACTCTATGGAGAATGGACAGAGAATGCAAGGAAAACCAACACTATTAATCAATTTCGTGAGGGAGTGAAAAAGCAAACATAGAGAGGAGGGAAACAATCTTCTGCAAAAGGAAAAATCCTGGCATATAAAGGTAGACTACGGTGAAAACCTACTGTTCTCCCACGTTGTTCAGATAAGCCTGAATGCAGATGTGGTAAAGATCATCCTGATTGAGCTTATAGTCCCGTAGGAAAAAGGTGTAACCGATCCTTTGAACGAAAAGTGCAAAACACTCTTGTGTGTGTGTGTGTGTGTGTGTGTGTGTGTGTGTGTGTGTGTGTGTGTCTGTTTGTCCCCCCAACATCGCTTGACAACCGATAGTGGTGTGTTTACGTCCCCGTAACCTAGCGGTTCGGCAAAAGAGAACGATAGAATAAGTACTAGGCACTTACAAAGAATAAGTCCTGGGGTCAATTTACTCGACTAAAGGCAGTGCTCCAGCATTGCCGCTGTCAAATAACTGAAACAAGTAAAATAATAAAAGAATATACACACATATATATATAATAATATAGATTTAATCAAAAGATTACCCCTAACCTGCTGTCCATCTCTACTTAATCTACCTTCCTCTAAATTTGAAATTACTATTACGCCTCCAATTAGATTATATAGAATTTAAATTCTTGTTTGATTCACTATACTGTTGAACGGCAGCATAGTCAAGACGGTATGTTTTCTTCTCCTACTCTTGTTTTTGCACACATCTACAAAATGTCTTTCTAAAATGAAATTCCATTATGCAGCTGAGGAGTACATTTTCATTGTACATTCTATGTAGTGTTCTCACTACATGAATAAGTGGAGCTTGTACGAAACGTACGTACTGCTATAACCTATTGAATTTTTGTTGTTTTTCTTCAAATCATATATATATATATATATTTATATATGCATGGCTTAGTGGTTTGGATGTTGCACTCACGATTGCGAGATCATGGTTTCTATTCCCAGACCAGGCGTTGAGTTTTGTTCTTGAGCAAAGCACTTCATTTCACGTTGCTCT
>NC_068982.1:40576783-40577921 GCF_001194135.2 Octopus bimaculoides | reverse complement strand
ATCTTAATGTGTTATCGTTTTGAATATAGACACAATATGAGATTTTAGGTAAGTTATTACTAACACAAATTCTCGTTTATTTTCCTATGTATTATTTTCTGCTGAAGTGGAGTCAGAATGACCCAGTAGTTAGGGCAGCGGACTCGCGGTCATAGGATCGCGGTTTCAATTCCAGACCGGGCGTTGTGAGTGTTTGTTGACCGAAAAACATCTAAAGCTCCACGAGGCTCCGGCAGAGGATTGTGGTGAACCCTGCTGTAGTCTCTCACCACAACTTTCTCTTACCCCTTCTTCCTGTTTCTGTTGTACCTGTAATTCAAAGGGTCAGCCTTGTCAAACTGTGTCACACTGAATCTCCTCGAGAACTACATTAAAAGGATACACGTATCTGTGGAGTGCTCAGCCACTTGCACGTTAATTTCACAAGCAAGCTGTTCCGTTGATCGAATCAACTGGAACCCTCGACGTCGTAAGCGACGGAGTGCCAACAACCACAACAACAACAACAACAATTTTCTGCTGAATTTCCCTTCTAGTTTCATGGATTCGTTTCAAGAACGATTTTACTGTAATCTCTCCTTTCGCCAACAAATCAATCTCTCAAAACAGTAGATGCCAATAATCACGGCTATATTTGCTTTATTGCTAATATGTCTGTTCTGGTATCTTGGAAACTGCTGAAACGAGGAAGTCTACATTAGTTGTTAATCTTCGGCTTTTATGTTTCAAACTTTTGATATTTTTCCGTAAAATATTTTGACATGAAAAACGTTGCATAACACTGTCAATATGTTAAATAATTGGTTGGACTCGAGAATTTGCGAAGAAATTAAAAAACATAAACAGAGAAACGAAATCTATTAAACATAACATAGGTACATAGCAACACAATTTCTCTGAAATGTTTGTGTTTATAATAGTAAAATGTAAAAAGCACATTAACATATATTTGCTTTCAACTGTTTCGGTTCATAATACTAGGTTAAATGTTTATTTCTCATGTTATGGATTGGGAAGGAGGTGCACGTCTAACGTAGTTTTACTTGTATATTTTTGTTAAACACGCACGCATGCACACACACACACACACACACACACACACACACACACACACACACACACACACACACACACACAC
>NC_068982.1:40575456-40576615 GCF_001194135.2 Octopus bimaculoides | reverse complement strand
AATGAAAATAACCACATTGGCAAAACGTATGTAGGGAACAAATAATATAAACTGCACCCTGTGTTTATCATATTTTCCTACATACATACATACATTACATACATACTGTTACGATCAGACAAATTCTAATGTAAAAAAAGGTTGTTCAAACAGGGAAATTAATGTTTGAAGATTGAGATTATGTCCAGTCCTCAATTGTTTAAATGTAGGTGGTGAACGGTCCGACCTGTATGCAGCTCTGTCTCTCGTTTTGCCGCAACAAGGAAGTACGAGATTACCTGCCTTGCTCGTTAACAGGAAGTAAACGAGATTATCTATCTCGTACCATGCTAACTTCTTGTATATATATTTGTTATCCATACCAACGTTATTTCACTTCTGCCAAAAGGTCGTTGACAAACGTTTATCTCGCCACGTTCGGAAAATATTGTAAGTTCTTTCCCTTCATTATATTATAGGTATACATAACAATACATTCATGTATGTATGTATGTATGTATGTATGTATGTATGTATAAGTAATAATTTTAAATTTGTGTATAGACCTTATAGTATGCCGTTTAATGCCCTTTCACTGTATTCGGCTACCTAATGTCAAGAACAGTAAAGATGTAACGGCCACTGGATTTATTTCAGGAATTCCTTTGTGTCCGTAGAGTTTATAATATACGAGAGAAATAAAATGGAATTCAGGAGATTCTTTATTAATCACTACAGCTGTTTCGACCCATCGTATCTATGGTTATTTACGACCAGTTCGCTCCGAGACTAGCTGGTGGACAGACCCTGAATGAAGCTGCACAAAAAATTATGCCCGGTTGCATGTGAAACTGCCCATACACTGTGCAGTGGTAATACATGTAGGTCGTAACAACCATTAAAATATGGTGTATGACACTGTACAATAAAAGGAAATATATTTTGAGGATGTACCAGTCTCCATATTCTCTGTCGTTATAATTATATATATATATAGGTTCAAAAAAGGAAAAAGACAAAAAAACAACAACAAAAAAACAACAACGTGAGGACGTGATACAGATTGTGTTACTAGACGCTCGGGAAAGGAAAGAGAGAGAATATGACGTTTCGAGCGGAGCTCTTCGTCGGAAACAAGGAAAGTTCAAATAAGGGGAAAACGGAGGAAGAAAAAATCGCC
>NC_068982.1:40574155-40575375 GCF_001194135.2 Octopus bimaculoides | reverse complement strand
CATATTACATACTCGTCTGTAAGTGGGTGTATGTATTTTCTACATTTAAGCACCTATCACGTTGTCATTCATTAGTTGCAATAATCTTTGTCTTGTGACGCACTTCTTTCTTCTTTAATCGTTTTTCTCTTTACAAGATAAACTCAATGATGTTCTGCATTGCATAAATAAATAAATAAATAATAATAATAATAATAATAATAATAATAATAATAATAATAATAATAATAATAATACCGGTTCAGGAAACGATCAATGTGGGTCTTCCTTATTTTTGAGCAGCTGTCATCAAAATATACTTAGCGTAATGACAAAAATGTCTTAGTCGTCTGATTTCTACTTAATCGATCGTGCGAATATTTCTAATGCCAAACCGTAAATTTGTATGTTTACCCGTTTTTTTTTTTTTTTATATATTTTATATTTCGGAAGCAAAATATTTTTTATTCTGTTTGTAATATCCAGATTTGTTTTCTAGCGCAGTCTTTATACTTCGTATTGCTTGCTTTTGCTATTTCGTTGCAGGAGGATAAATATCTCTATACAAACAAACAACAGCGGCGAGGAGAAGACTTTACAGTTTAGACTACATAATGATAACACTTCAAACTAAACCCCGCTCTATGAATTGAAATGTTGAAGTGGAACGTAGCAAAATAAATAAATAAATAAATAAATAAATAAATAAATAAAAGTCATTATGTATGTGAAACAACAAAAGTTGGCATTTCTAATTAAATGCGGATTTTTGATAATTAGTTCTGAGAGCTCGTGAAGAATATTCGATATATATCTCTTTATCTTTTTTACTTGTTTCAGTCATTAGACTGCGGCTGTACTTACCTATTTTTTCAGTCTGGTACAATCGGTCACTTTTCGCAGAACTGTTAAATTATTGGGACGTAAACAAACCAGCATTGGATGCCAACCGGTGGTGGGAGACAAACACAGAGATACGCGCAGACATATACACAAGACACACACACGCGCACATAAATACACACCTACACATACGCGCACGCGCACACACACACATACATATATACATGCATATATATGTAACAGGCTTCTTTCAGTTTAAGTCTACCAAAACCATTTACAAAGCTTTGGTCAGCTATACTAACAGAAACTTGCCCAAAGTACACACAGTGGGACTGAACCTGGAATCGTGTTGTTGGAAAGCAAACTTTTTACTTCAGAGCCACGCCTATATATATATA
>NC_068982.1:40568519-40573800 GCF_001194135.2 Octopus bimaculoides | reverse complement strand
ATATATATATATATATATATATATATATACACACATGCATGCACGCATATTTTTCCTATCTAGCTAGCTAGCTAGCAAACGCTGTTTCACAGTTTCAATGGTGGGTTATTAGATGTGAAATAAAGATCCTTTAACCTGAGATAAATTAACTGCAACATACCGTATTTATATGAATATAAGTTTTACTATTTTATATCTGATTTTAACTGGCAAAAACTGGGGTGTGACTTATATATAGAGCAGAGTTAGAGCTGTGAAGAGAAAATATTCTGTTCCAAGACTTAACACTAAATTAGAAGGTGCCGCTTATACACGATTAAATATGGTGTATAAAAAAAAAAAAAATTAATAAAACAGCAACATACGGTCGTAATTTTTATACACCGGTGGAAACATGGATATTGACAAACATATCTGCACTCATATACACTGAGAAGGAGAGCGCATTCGAAAAATAAGGAGTGGATTCGATCTAAACATTAAATAAAGACATACATTAATCGCATTAATATAAATACACTCACTGACTCACACACACACAAACACACACACATACACCCATACACAATATTAAATTACGAATACATACATATGTACACATATACATAAATACGTACATACATATATAGATATCTTTATATAAGAGAAGGTGAGAAGGAGTAAGAGAGAGAGAGAGGCGAGGTGGAGAAAGAAAATGTAGATTAAATCTAGATATTAATTAACACGCATACATACGCGCACACACGCATGAGAGAGAGAGAGAGAGGGAGAGAGAGAGAGAGAGAGAGAGAGAGGGAGAGAGAGAGAGAGAGAAAGAGAGAGAGAGAGAGAGAGAGAGAAGAGAGAGAAAGTGAGGGAATGAGAAAAGGTAAGCCAAAAGAGATCTAATTAAATATTGTTACTTTATTATGAAATATTGATTTCATTTGTCTGACGATATTTTCTTAGTATAAAAATCTTGTTTTTGTTAAGGGCAATCAAAGTATGTAGAATACATGGCGCTTATATCTTTGCCACTCAACTGATGTGAATTGACTTCAATGAAGGACTGAGTTTGTTTCCATGTCTCGGCTTTCATGAAGTATGTACCTTACACTCTGAATTTGCCACTTTTATATTATGCAATATTAGTAGCTATTAAGGCGGCGAGCTGGCAGAATCGTTAGCACGCCGGGAGAAATGCTTAACGGTATTTCGTCTGCCTTTACGTTCTGAGTTGAAATTTCGTCGAGGTCGACTTTACTTTTCATCCTTTCGCGGTCGATAAACTAAGTATCAGTTGCGCACTGGAGTCGAGTTAATCGACTGGCCCCCTCACCCGAAATTTCGGGCCTTGTGCCTAGAGTAGAAAAGAATATTTGCTGCCATTAGTAGTGCTAAAAACCTTATGGCTGGATATAAAGAACTTGCAGGCCAGCAGTCCCAAACTTATTTTGCTCCAGGGACTGATTTCATGCAAAGCAGTTTTTCCACGGATCGGAGGATCACGTGCATAACAGAACAATAAAATGCACAGTTTATATATTTTAATTATTTCATATATAATGCAATATTATTATATGTGTAATACATATATAATGCAAAAAAACATCCTGAAAGCTGTGATAGTCAACGAAATAGAAAAAAAAAATTATTCTTTCTGTGCAATCCGCTACCAAATGATCTCCAGCCCAGTAGTGGTTTGCGGCCTGGTAGTTGAGGATCCCTGTTCTTGACCGACTATAGCGAATGTCAGTAGTTATATTTTACAAGGTGACTCACCATGGACATCGGAAAAAAACCCCAAAAAACCTTACAATATGATTTTATAAGAACCTTATCTACAAAGCATTTGTCTAAGACTAAAATCCATCTATAAATGTAAGTAAAACTACAATAACCGATTAGGTTACAAAAGGTTCACCATTAGTGGTAACATCGGGATCCAAACAAATTTTAAGAACACCACTTGACTCTTAGCGGATTTCATTCCATTGCAGTATTATTTTATAAGAATCTTATCTACAAAGTAGTTGTCTAAGACTAAAGTTCATTTATAAATGTAAGTGAAACTACAATAACAAATTAGGATAAAAAGGTTCGCCATTACTGATAACAGCTTAATTCAGTTTTAGGAATATCACTTGACTCATAGAAGATTTCACTCCGTTGCAGGGAGTCAGGTTTTAAATTTGTGGCTCACTCGATATCTAAATGTAGTGTATCCTATAGCATGAGTCGCAGAAGTGTGATCTGTTTGTTAGACGATCCAGCTGATAGTAGTTCCTCATCGGTGGTAGTCACCCACTAGATGCGACTATGCGTTCGGTCTCGTGAGCAACATATAAGGACTCTACCCTATTTGCTAGCAGACTCACCAGTGGCCATTGAATTATAACTGGGTTATTTATAGAGATCAAAGTAGTGGCTAGCAACAAACCGTGAGAAGTATTTTTTTTTACCTTCTCTTTATCTGACAGGCTCGAGGTCTGGCAATGGTCAGAGATGATACTTTTCATATGCCGTGAAAATGGGTAGATGGGTAGAGTGAAATTACATATGAATGTAAACAGATAGACATATAGATAGATAGGTACACAGGTAATATGAACAAACAAGCACACATACACACATACATACGAAAATGAAGACTGAAACACATGACCATATACACACACGCACAATTCACACAAAGACGCATATGGAGACACACATCCATACATAACAGACGCGCGTACATAGTCACAAAAACCCATTCACAGACACACTCAGACATGCACACATAATGACACAGAGGCACACACACACACACACACACACACACACACACACACACACACATGCAAACACACACGCACATGCAAATACACACACATATACAAACACATGAATATGCAGAATACATATATACAAACGTACACACACACACACACACACACACACACACACACACACACACACACACACACACACACACACACACACACACACACATATATATGCATCTTTGCATACACACACACACATTTACATGCAGACACACACATACATGTATAAATACATACATATGTGTATGTGCACGCACACTGACCCGTATACATGCGCACGAACAAACAAAAAGAACGCAGCTCGGATAACGGACAGAGTCAACAATTGTTGAAACGGTTGCAAGACGCAACGAAAATTTTTGAAAAAATAAAGAAGTAAATGAGTGGAAACTGACCCGGTGAGTGTGTTAAATAATAAGGTACAAAATGAGAATGACTCTCCCCAGTCTAGAAAATAGGGTGAATATTACTTTCAAATTTTGGTACAGGACCAGCAATTTTAGGGGCGGGTTAAATCGATTACATTGACCCCAGTATTCAACTGTTACTTGTTTTATCGACCCCGAAAGAATGAATGGCAAAGTCGACCTCGGCGGAATTTGTACTCAGAACGTAAAGACGGACGAATAGCGGTTAAGCATTTTGCCCGGCGTGCCAGCTCGGCGCCTTAAATGTAGAAAGCTATTAATACATTTTTCATCTTTATAGATGAAGTCAACAGTTTTGAAAAATACACTTGTATGTATTGATAATATTTACAGAAATGTATATTCAAGACACAAGATAAATTAAAATTTTTATCAGTAGGTTTAGATGTAGCTGTAGCTATTTCGTTGGTAAGTAAATACGATTAGTCCTGTAAGTAAGGAGCAAATGTAATTATTTCCATGAATATTTCCTGGTTAGAAATAAAGTGAATTTTCTTTTGTATTGATGTTCTTAGTGAAAGCTCACCTGTTCATTGATTTCAAGAGATACTCGTAGTAGGTGTGGAGAAGTCTGGGAAGCAGAAGGTCTAAGAAGTTCTAAGTAGAAAGTATCACAATACAGTATATCACTGAAACAGTAGCAGCAAATACAGTTGCACTTTAAGACTCAGTGTCCGTTTGAATAACTTTAGGTGAGTAATATAACGCCTTACCTGAATCATTGTGCGTATATTGTTCAAGGGTCACTTAATGTAATTTCGACACTGCAAAACCTACTGTCATGGATAATACTAACCTTCAGAAATATATTGTATGTCTTTACTATTCCGCGTAGCTTGGTGGCTACAGTGTTGGGTTCCCAGTCAAAAGGGCGTGTGCTCGATTTCTGCATGGGCGGGTTGTGCACCTAAGGAGGGCACTGTATTTCACGTTGTTCAAGTATACTCAGCTGAAAGTGTACATCAGGCAAGTGCTGAGGCAGTCCTCTATCTAACATTGTGACTACATAGGCACCAAAAGCCATTAGTGATAGCATATATTGCCAAGCTAATCTAGTTTACGAGGGTTATGGTTACCTACAGATTATATTTAAATAAAGGCATCAATTCTTTTCTTTCCTTTATCCGAAAACTCCAATTTTTCAATATTTCTGTGCACTCTTGACATTACCGAATGTAAACGTATAATCAATCTTTTGAAGCTAGCTAAAAGCTGAAATACGGGAACCAGTGAGAGTGTGTGCGTATATGCAACAGTTAATTTAAATGTGAATTTTGCATAATGTTGTTAAATCCCATTGTTGTGAGGGAAGTTAAACGCTTCGGGCAATTGACTTTCGACAGAAAGTAGAGAAAAGGAAGCCGTTGTGGGATTGTAACTGAACGCAATGAGAGATCTAACTTTATTTCAATGGAACCACACCCTTCCTCTCACTTCCTATTGATGCTCTAGTCTCCGAAGTAACTGTTTTAAAATGTCTCCTATTTGAATATGATATATCTTCCGGGCAGTTGATCTCCTCAATTTTCAGGTTACCTGCGTATTTATTTAATTACATATTTATTTTTATTCTATGTTACTAAAATAGTGTTTGTTTCTATTTTGAGGATATTTTCACTAAAGTATTTCAATAATATTGTGCAGGAGGCTAAAAGTATGTATTTGTGGTCTATTTACACATGTATATACACATGTATATATATATGTCATACCGGCCATGACGAAGGGAAATAGCCCTGAAACTCGAGTCGCCTTTATATATATATATTTATATTTATATATTTATATATTTGATCCTTTATATTGAACACTCAATATTTCATCTACATTCAATACTTTATTTCATGGTGCCATCCATTTTTATTTTATTTTATATTATATATTGTATATTATATTATATATTGTATATTCCATATTCTATACCCCACATTAGTTCTGCAGGAATATAAATAAAACATAAAAAACAGACAGTGTTGGAACTCTTTTAAGCAAAATAATATATTCCTCTATACACAATCATACAAAAAAAATCCACTTTTTTTTGTA
>NC_068982.1:40563758-40568487 GCF_001194135.2 Octopus bimaculoides | reverse complement strand
TATATATATATATATATATATATATATGTATGTATATATACACATGTAAATATGTATTTCTTGATCATTGGTTAGGTTTTCTTGTTTCCATCATATTAAGTGCTTGTAGCTACCAAACCGCAAATCTATTTTATTGGATTTCGAATTAAATCAACGCTTGTGTTTTCACATGCATGAGTCTATATATGTACTAATATTTATCATTAACGAATGCAAATGAAGAATTTTCGAAATGGTTTTTCATATTTCTGTGTCAATGACCGATACGCCAAGAGAATGTAATTAAGTTTGTTCTATTCTTTCCTAAAGAATTCCTGTATTTCTTAGATTGTTGTGTAAACGTTTCTGCCATATTTAAGAGTACAACTGATTATATATGATTCAATAAATATCTCTAGCAAATTAAAAAACAAAAAACAAAAAAAAACAACGCAAACTATAAGTTGCATATCAATTAACTGGAGATAGTCTCTATATTCGGAACTTTAAAAGCAACAGCTTATCTTCACAATTGTATATATTTTTTTGCTGCTTTTAGGAAAAAATCGATGCAAGAGCGAGAAGATATCATCTAAATGTTTCAAAACATTTCTGTTTTAAAACATGTGAATAAATTCTGTATTTATGGTGCCTTTGGTCTTTTCATGAGTGTACTCTTTCCTACGGACATAATTCTTGTAAGAACAGTTTCATTGGTAGGTAGCATACTACACACAGTATACATAAATTTATATATTGGTATATCTTTAACGTTCTACAACGTTAAAGATATATCTGAGATTTTTTATCACATCGTTGCAGCCTGAAGACGTCCTGTTTGTTATTTGATGTTTTTTTGTTCGTTCTTAGGTTAAATATGTATGCTAAGCTTACCACAATATCATATATGCATACATACATATGAATATATAGACATATATTAGTGTTTGTTCTTTATGCATAGTTATATATAAAAAGAGTCAAAACAATTGAAGAATCATTCAGTATGTACGTATAAATAGAGTATTACTTTTAACTTCGTCAATGACTATCTGACAAAGGCATTTGATCTGAAACTTTGAAGTCATTGTGAACCTTTCCTTGTATGTATGCATGTGAGTATGTGTGAGTGTGTATGCATGTGTGTGTGTGTGTGTGTGTGTGTGTGTGTGTGTGTTTGCAGATCAGTGATCAGGTATTTATACTTGAAAGGTTGTACACCAAAAGAGACTTTCGATGCGATGAAAGAAGTTTATTATACGACGTAATCAAGTACTGGCATCGCCAGTTCAAACGTGGTCGGACATCAGTGAAAACTGCTCCTATCCCTGTATGACCACAATCCGTCACTAAAGTGGAAGCAGCCATTTTGGAGGATCACCACATAACTATTCAGCAACTAGCCCAAGAAGTGAAGATAAGTGTAGGGCCTGTGAAAATAATCATTCACGACCATTTGCACAGACGGAAGTTATCTGCACGATGGATTCCCTGGATGCTCACGCCTTTTCAGAAGCAGGAGCGTGTCAATTGCTCCCAGGTTCTTTTTGTAATGTGCCAAGAAATCAAGGAGGATATTTTCGGTTTATCACACAGATGATAACTCACCACTTCCATAGAAGGCTCGTGTCCAACCCTCAGCAGGCAAGGTGATGCTTATAGTCTTTTGGGCCCAGCGCAGAGTAGAGATGATGGATTTTCTGGCAAAAGACGCTACAAGTAACGGGGCATATTATGCTTCTCTGCTGCAGAAATTGCGGGACGCCGTCAAAGCTGAGAGGCGTGGTATGCTGACCAAAGTAGTCCGCCTCCTCCAAGATTACATCCCATTTCACAATACGCATGTTGCCCAGATGAAAGCACACTCCTGCGGCTATGAAATTCTTCCTCATTCCCCTTACTCTCCCGACCTCACACCATCTGACTTCTACCACTTTCCAAATATGATGTTTTTTTTTAAGGGAAATTACTTTATAGACGATGATGAACTTATTTCCGAGAGAAACTCTTGCCTCCAGACGCAACCTATCAGTTTCTACAGACAAGGCCTTCACAGCTGCATAAAGCGCTGGGAGAAGAGTGTCAGCATTGGTGGTGGCTATGTAGTAATTATGCCAAGTTTCGGTTATCCCAGTCTTTGGGAAGTGAGTTAGGGGAAATCTTTAATGAACACCCAGTGTATATACAGATAAATATACATGTAATAAGTACTGGGGTGGTTACATTCGAATAAAGCTTCTTCAAAGTGGTGCCCCAGTATGGCTGCAGTCTAATGACTGAAACAAGTAAAAGAAAAAGATTCAAGAGATATGCATGGATATGTTTGGTATGTTCCTCCGGATATCCAGGTTGGGAAGATGCAATTATCTCTGTCTATATTGTTATAAGCCGATTTGCCGGATACGTAAGACATGGGTGCATGTTTCACATCTTTATATATACAGAAGTGCCTTCCTCCTTATTTACATCCATCCCTGTTCAAGAGCTGTGTAGACCAGCTAAGTATAACTCAGACGTCTTCAAAATTTAAAATAATTTCTTTTTCACTTGTATAAAAGTACATACATATATTTCTGTTCGGAAATGTTTATATTTCTGTCCGGAAATATTTATTTTTTTTCTTCTTTTTCATAGGATGAATTGATATTCTAAGAAGCTGTCTAGACTAGCTGTATCTTCTAGCATCTTTACTGTCTGATTTTTTTTACGCTCTTGAATTTAAGATTAATGCCAATGTCACTACTGTAAAAGTTACTAGTGCAATGTCGTTAATATTTCATATTGTTTCCTTGCCCTGATTGTAGTTTTTTTCAAGCGTTCTGTGTAGCAATACTTTTATTTTTTCGCCGATAATTAGCACTGCAGTCATATTGAATAGATATAGAAGTTTGACTCCACCTACCAGACGTTCTGAACTTAGCTGAATTATTCTTTCGTGAATTTACATTTATTTACAATACGAGGTTCTTCTGTCGTCGAGGACAAGATAAATAGCAAATCATTGTTGTCATTATTCGTTGTCTAGTTCATGATTCTACCGAATTCTATTACTCTATCTTGCGAGAAATTCGTGACCAAATCTAATTGTCTTTTAATGCTATAAGTATTAGAGATTTAGGTCATCAACAAAAAAGGACTGACATTAGATTTGTTGTATATTGCTATTTTCTATTGAGCTAAGTATGTAAATACGTTACTTCCTTAATAATAACTGATAAAGGTTACCTATGAGAATGAACGGTAGCAAAATAGGTCATCATACTGAAGTATTCCTTTAGTTAGCTTAATTTTGTTTTATCTTCGTTTATACTTGCTTCAGTGACAACCAAGTTGACAATGATTTTTTTTTCTCACCAGTTTTAATATACGCGGATTGAACTACGATTACTGACTCTGCCTATCTCTCTAGGCAGTCTAAAAATACTACCACAATGCATCTGCTATATAGCGCCACGGTACTTGAGAACGTCTTTGTTTGTGAGAAGTTGTTTCATACAAGAGTACTTCCTCTCTCTGTCCTTTAGTTTGTTTGCAAAACCGACCACGTTGTTAGAGAAACTATATATACTGAAATCTCAGTACAGTTTCTAAGTACTATATAATGGTAATTAAATGTATGTATGTATGTATGTATGTATGTATGTATGTATGTATATATCTATGAGTGTGTGTATGCGTGTGTGTATGCATGCATGTATGAATGCATGCATGTATGTATGTATGTAGGTATGTATGTGTGTGTATGTATGTATGAATGTATGTATGTATTAATTCATGTATGCATGTATGTATGCATGTGTATGTATGTATGTACGTGTGTGTGTGTATGTATGTGTGTGTATGTATGTATGTATGTATGTGTGTGTGTATGTGTGTGTATGTGGTCATGCAAAAAGCGTGTGTATGAATGCTCGTATGTATATACGTATCTATGTATGAATGCAAGTATATGTTCAGATATTCTCTTCCTCTTTTTTCCCTTTCTCTTTCTTCCTCCCCTCTCTCTCTCTCTCTCTCTCTTTCCCTCTCTCTCCATTTCTTTGATATTTCCGACGAAGAAGAGTCGTTCAAACAAAAATTGTTCTTTCATTAAGATTCCCACTTAAATTATAGATGTGCTTTTATATTTCCTTGTTTTGATAGACTATGCAATGTGGCTCCCTATTTAGTATTACATACTAACAAATACACACACACGCGCACACACACACACACACACACACACACGTATCAGTAATAAGCATATAATATAATGAGTAGAAATATATATCTCCTTTTCTCTTCTCGCTCTCTATATCTATTTATCACTCCATATATCTGTGTTTGTGTGTGTGTGTGTGTGTGTGTGTGTGTGTGTGTGTGTGTGTGTGTGTGTGTGTGTGTGTGTGTGTGTGTGTATGTGCGCTTGCTCGCTTGCTTGCATATATATGCATGCATAAATATATGCGTATATATGTGAGTATTAAATAAAACATGAAAGATTGTTTATTAGATATTAAGTTACACCATCCTCCATAGGTTCATTAACATAAAGTGATTATAATTTACATAATGTAAATTACCTAATCATGACTTATCGTGAAATCGTCAGAGACGTATAACCTTTATCAGCAACATTATTGGATTGAAAATACGTTGACAGAATCACGCACGTACATACATACATACATACATACATACATACATGTGCATACATATATATATATGTAGATATATGTATATATATATATATATATATATATATATATAT
>NC_068982.1:40562433-40563605 GCF_001194135.2 Octopus bimaculoides | reverse complement strand
CATACATACATACATACATGTGCATACATATATATATATGTATGTATGTACGTATGTATGCCTGTGTATTTATTTATATATGGTACAAGATATTTCATATATAGGCACAGGCATGGGTGTGTGGTAGGAAGCTTACTTCCCAACCACAACGGTTCCGGGTTCAGCCCCACTGCATGGTACCTTGGGTAAGTATCTTCTACTTATAGCCTTGTGAATGTATTCGGTAGACGGAAACAGAAAGAAGCCTGTCGTACATATATATATACATATACATACATATATAAATATATATACACAGACACACACATATATATATATACATATATACATACACATATAAATACATATATATATGTGTGCATGTATATTAAATTAATAATGATGTACATATATATATAATTATATTAAAGGAGCAAGGGCGAAAACGACCTGTCTTCAGCATGCTTGAAGTGCCGAGACATTCAAAAGACTACCAAAAAGTCCAGATAAATATACACATGGCTGAAAGCAGGCTAGTGAACGAACATTAATAGGGCTTCATGTTAATTGTGAATTGGTTTCAATTTCTAGATTAAAACCATATACAGCATCCTTCCTTCGTCAACACAATACACGGGAAATATAAATCCAAATAATTGTACATACCGTACAAAGCAGATTCACACGTCTACATACAAATATTTGCACGTATAGATCCAAGATTTATAATTGACTTATCTTGGATCTATACGTGCAAATATTTGTACGTAGACGTGTGAATTTGCTTTGTACGGTATGTACAATTATTTGTATTTATATTTCCCGTTTATTGTATTGACGAAGGAAGAAAGCTGTATATGGTTTTAATCCAGACATTGGAGCCAATTCACAATTAACGTAATATTTAATATTTTTCATTAGCTTGGTTTCAGCCATGTGTATATTTATCTGGAGTTTTTGGTAGTTTTTTTAATGTCTCGGCACTTCAAGATGCTAGAGATAGGTCGTTTCCGCCCTTGGTCCCTTAATATAATTATATACATATGCATATTATTATTAATCTAATGTACAAATTCCCTATATATTTTGATAGCACGCTGACCACCTGATAAGAATCATTAACGTGATTTTTATCCTTATATTCTCTCTCTCTCTCTCTCTCTCTCTCTCTCTCTCTCTCTCTCTCTCTCTCT
>NC_068982.1:40557770-40561494 GCF_001194135.2 Octopus bimaculoides | reverse complement strand
TATATATATATATATATATGTATGTATGTGTGTGTGTGTGTGTGATGCCCCTCATACTAGTCATGCAACTATAACTAAAGTTTAAGTTTTGCTGGTTAAATAATTTGGAATATTTAAGTTCTGTGAGAAAAGTTTCTAGATATGTTTTAAGTAATTGCTGACACTATTGGCTATATCATTGCCTAGTTTATAATTTTATTAACTATTAGGGGTTCAGGTTTAGGGGGCAGACTTATGTCTTTCCTCTAAATCTACTATTATTCAGTGCTTTGTTATAATAATGGAAGAATATTACGTCATCACCATGAGGAGCGTCACCGCAAGCAGTATGGGTCAAACCATCAAATAATTACGACTCAGAAACCAAATATGTACTAAGTTTTCTGAATAATCCCGTTAAACTAGGTAAGATGAGAAGATAAAGGCAACTGTCACTGGCAATCCCGGACCGTACGCGGTACCACCGACGAAGCGCTAATTAACGGAGAAGCGCTAATTAACGCGCTGGTTAACGGGTCAGAATATCGTTAGATGTCGGAAACAATCAAACGAATTGCTCCACCAACTAAAAACGGTTATGCATCTCCTTCCACTCAATCGAGAAAGACCCCTCGATCTGTCAATTCTACAGGTACGCTAGGATACTTTTAGGCAAAGCTGAATCACTGGCCCCCAGGGACATATAATATCTTAGATAAAAAGCAGAATGTGTGAAGGCAGTTTCAAGAACAGTTACATATACGATAAACCAAGTTTTTGAGATACAAATATAAGTAAGAGGACACGATTTTCAAGTCCCTTATGGCACTTCTCAACATTAATAAGTTTAATATCACGCGGTTGATCTATATTATATTTCTGTAACAAGCACACCCATTGTTGAAATTCGTGTGACCTCCGTAATGGGGAAAAACAATTCATCTTCACCTAGACAACAAACAACTTAAAAGAGCTGAGTTAATTTGTAAGTGCCTGCTCGAAAACAAGTTTACCCTTTAGAGCATCAGCAGAGTTCTCGAATCCAAATAAAAACTTGAAAACCGAAAGCTCGTAGAATATCCTAATCTTAACTCTAACCCCTACACAAAAGAAACTGAAAGCTAGTACAACAAGCTGAAGCCCACTTATAAACGCCGACTGAGGTAACCGTTCCCTCAGTCGACACTATCTCAGACACGTCCATGTAGAAGGACATGGAATTCAGATTAACAGCGCTGTGACGTTATATATCAACTATCTACCGAGGTTGATGTGTTAAACTGTTTTCTTGCATTATTCGTAGTATTGTTGTGAACGCAGTAACACAAACTCAGTACTACATATAAGAGGGGTATGCAAAAAATGGAGCGCTAAAAGAGAGTAATCTCGAAACACAATAGATGTTTATACTCTACTTTTGTATTGAATATATTTTATCTCTTTAAAATCAAAAGCACGCGAACGCACACGCAAACAACGTGTGTGCGTGTGTGTATATGTGTGTATTTATGTATGTGTGTGTGTGTGTGTGTGTGTGTGTGTGTGTGTCGATACTCTCGAACATTATCAAACCAAAATGTGTGATATAGACGAAAACTTTTCTAGCAGCAAAGATATATCTGCTCGTAGATAATTTCTGAATACTGAATTCTGAAGAGAATCAATTATATCAGAGATTAGTAAATAGATGAAAGAAGAGATATATTTGGTAATGCAAGATTCGTTGCGTTACACGTGCACAAATACACACACACACACACACACGCACACGCACACAAACACACACACGCACACACACATACCCCCCCCCCCCCACACACACACTGTAAATATACTTAGTTGTTGGAACACCGATGAGTTATTGTAATTTTGCAAGATACATTATTAATGACAGACACAATTTAACGCAGTTACTGCTGTGAAAAATTTTTCGCCATTTACATTTCAAATACAGTGGTTATCTCTGGCACGGTACATTTGCAACTTGTTGTTCATGTTGTCGCTACTGTTGCTACAGTGGTAGCTGTTATTTTTATTTTTTTTGCTTAGCCCCAAGTCAGTTCCTCATGAACAAACTTCTGACAGACTGCGACCACCCTGCGTACCGCCTTGAAGGTCGACCCAAGTACTTAAATCTGATATTTATTCTATCGATCTCTTTTCGCCGAATCACTAGATTACGGGGACGTAAACAGACAGACACCGGATGTCAATCGTGTGGGACAAATATAGACACAAAGACATATGAACACACATATATTAAAATATACAACAGGCTTCCTCGTAGTTTCTCTTTCCCAATTTCACTCACGGTCTGAGGCTATGATAGATGATACTTGCCCAAAGTACTGCACAATGGGACTGAACTCAGAATCACGTGGTTGACTAACGAGCTTCTTAACGGCAGAGCCAATCTCGTCCAGTCCTGCGCATCCATGTACAGAGGTATGTTATGATCCACGTTGGTCTTACGGAGGTTTCAAATTTCGGTGCAAGACCAGCAAGTTCGGGGGAGGAGTAAGTCGATTGCATCGACCCCAATAACTCAACTAGTACTTAATTTATCGATACCGAAAGGACGAAAGGCAAAGTAGATCTTGGCGGAATTTGAACTCAGAACGTAAAGACGGACGAAATGCCTCTAAGCATTTTGCTCGGCGTGCTAAAGATTCTGCCAGTTCGCTTTAATAAAAATCCTTTCTACTAGAGGCACAAGGCCCAAAAGTTTGGGGGAGGAGATAAGTCGATTACATCGACTCTAGTGTTTCACTGGTACTTAATTTATCGACCCCGAAAGAATGGAAGGCAAAGTCGACCTCGGCGGACTTTGAACTTAGAACAGAAAGACGAACGAAATGTCATTAAGCATTTTACCCGGCGTACTAACGATTCTTTTCTACTCTAGGCACAAGGCCCGAGATTTCGGGGGAGGGGTCCAGTTGATTAGACCGACCCCAGTACGCAACTGGTATTTAATTTATCGATGAAAGGAAAAGTCGACCTCGGCGGAATTTGAACTCAGAACGTAAAGGCAGGCGAAACACCGCTAAGCATTTCGCACGGCGTGCTAACGTTTCTGCCAGCACAAAGCCTTGGAGGCTCCTACATATTGATTGAAACGAGTAGAAGACTAAAAGAATATACTCTGATTAGGAGAAGAATCTGTTCACAGATTCTAAACGATAAGCTGTTTATATTTTCTAATGCTTTGCAGAGTTAGTAAGGAGAAAGAATTTGTTATATATTCTATCTATTAGAACTTCGACTGAAGATACATAGTCATCTGTTTGATCTGGAGAGGTTCGGAAATATTTGGTTTATAAAGGAGTTTGCAAATTCGATATGTACTTTTGATTTTCTATATTCGATTAGTGACATCCAGAACGAGAAGGAAGCAGTTTACGCGTCGCAAAATTGCTGTCTGAGAAATCTGCCATTATCAATCATTTCTTTCATACCACTAATATTTCTTAACATCTCAAGTCTAGCGTCTGATATTAGCTTATAATTGTGTTAAAAACCTGGCCGTATGGATTTCTCGCATTAGCATAAGGTCACGTAATTGTGCAAAAGACGTGATGTTGATTAAATTGATCCCATTACATGTCTAGTAACTATATTATTCAATCTGAAGGGATAAAAGAAAAAAAGTCAGTCACAACAGGCTTTTGAAATCAGAACGTGAACGAACATTTCTTAACACACCAAAATATTCAGCTCAACGCGCTATCGTTATATATTCGTT
>NC_068982.1:40554473-40557464 GCF_001194135.2 Octopus bimaculoides | reverse complement strand
ATATATACGACGGGCTTCTTTCAGTTTTCGTTTACCAAATCCACTCACAAGGCTTTGGTCGGCCCGAGGCTATAGTAGAAGACACTTGCTCAATGTACCACGCAGTGGGACTGAACCCAGAACCTTGTGGTCGATAAGCAAGCTACTTACGTCACTGATACACACACACACACAGACACACACATGAGTAAGTGGACAAACAAAAGAAAAGAACCCCCAATACATTTCGTAGGGCTTACATGTATTATTTAAAGCAATTTTATGCGATTTCGCAGGCGCCTAACAGGAGCCGTCTCCTTTAGGCTTCAGGTTACCGGATCCGTAGCTCCACCATAACAGCCTGTTGTTTCATTGACTTGCAAACAAACCAACACATAGCATTAATGGATTGAGTACTTTATTTGATATCTTCCCTATCATGGTTTTAGAACAATGTTATTTTTCTTTATCTTATTGTTTATTTATGTGGTTTGCTTAAAGCGTTAAAATCATATTTACTAAGTTTTCAATCTCAAGGAGATGACAGAATCGTCGATAAAATTAAAATATATGCTCTTCCCTTCAAACATTTGTGATTAGATAAATGAATTATGTCAGTAGAAAGTGAAGTATATTTGTCATGATTAATATGTTCTCCCGTTAATCTATTGATAGCTGCTGAAATACTGATTGCTGGATGTTTATTTCTAAACATGGACAGAACGTGAAATCTAGATGTTACCTAAGGTAGATATGAAATCGATTATTGGGTGAATATTATAACTGATTGAAAATTATTTGTTGGAAGTGCAGGTTCAACTTACATCATTTCGAGTTACGTGTTTTTTCGACTTCACGTCGGATTTCTTCTATTAAAGACATTACATCGGTCTCAGCGAACATATTTAAAGGTGTAAAATTAAAACAAAACAAAAAAGCTAAAAACAAATACTGAAGTCGAAAATCAAATAAAATTACATGTAAAAAATATGCACAAACCATCTGTTAAAACAGATATAAGTTAATGAATTATTAAAAATTATTTTTTTGTGATACGACGTTTTTCGAATTAAGTCGAATGTCTTGGAACCAGTTACTAGCGTAAGTTGAGGTACGTTTATATTTTGTTTTGTTGCAAGATTACAGTTTGTTTAGAATTATTTCTCTACAGAAAATTGGAGAAAAAGAGAGTATTAGGATGTGTAAGTAGGAGAGGTATTAATGATTTTTGATTTAGACAAGGCTAACAATTTTCGAGGAAGGGGTTAGTCGATTCCGTTGAATCCAGTACTTGACTAGTACTTTATTTTAACGACTACAATAGGATGAAACGGCAAAGCTGACCTCCGCGGAATTTGAACTTAAAACGTAAAGAACCAGAAGAAATACTGAAAAAACAAAACAAAACAAAACCATTCTTTACGACGCTCTAACGATTTTCCAAGCATGCCACCTTAGGAGAGATGCTGGTTTCAAATTTTGGCACAAGGTCAGCAAGTTCGGGGATAAATTGATTACATCGATCCCAGTTCTCAACTGGTACATATTTTATTGACCACGAAAGGATGAAAGGCAAAGTAGACTTCGGTGGAATTTGAACACCGAACGTAAAATCGGACGAAATGCCGCTAAGCATTTTACCTGGCGTGCTTATGATTCTGCTTTAAGAGAGATACTAACAAGGCTATTCTGACGACATTGAAGGAAAACAAATTCGTATTTACTAATAATATGCATTAAATTTTTGTTGCTTATAAACACCATTGCACTGAATTTATTATCGTGCCATTATGCTTACAATCCAAGAGTAGTTTTAGTACGAACTTTACGCAATAAAACCTGAGTTGAAGTTAAACCTAAATTACTTGTAAAAGTGACAGACGTATGTAATTCAAGAGATATCATCATTGTTGTTTTGTCATGTAACATACCTAATTCGGGAAATCTATCATTAAAAGCATTCATATTTGGGTAACTCATCTTTATTTTTTATCTCATTGCATATAATATATCTAGAGTTGTATTAACCAATATTTCTTTCTTTTAAGAAGAAAAAAAAGAAAAACAATATAATTCGAGTTGTTTATAGCAGAGTGAGTGACCATGGGGAGTCTTACGTGTTGGATCGTTGTGTTGGATCGTTGTGCTGGATCGTCCTTCAAGAGTTATTACAGTTGCCAAACATGCCATTAATCATTCAATGATTGGAGTACCCAGTTTTATATTCATTTTGGAGGACTAACACTTTCTACGTATAATGGAAACTGAGCTAACTTTAAGATAAAACGGAATCCAAGTATACTAGTATCTATCTATCTATCTATCTATCTATCTATCTATCTATCTATCTATCTATCTATCAATCTATCTATCTATCTATCTATTAATGATTGTATTTGTCCACCAGTCTGTCTGATTTATAAAGTTCAATCGTCAAAACGTTTGAATCATAATTATATATGTAAATATTCTTTCATATATATATATATATATATATATATGTTACATATATATATATATATTATATATGTATATGCATACACACACATATAACATATATATATACACATACATACATACATACAAACACAGATGCACGAACACAGAAACACATACACGTTTGTACGCCAAACTCTCGCAATCACGCACACACCGTATAAGAGAAACAGTTATACATATACAACGCGCACAACGCTGATCTAAATGATAGCCTGGTGGGTTTTTTTATGGGTTGCAATTGTTTACTGTGGACATTTCCCAGTAGATACAGAATATCGACGTTTCATACATATGCTCATACATATGAGGAGACATCAGAACACACACACACACACACGCACACACACGCACACACACACACATACACACACACGCACACACAGAGATAAGTATGAATAAATATATATGCATATATATATATGTTATATATATTTATATATATATATGTATGTATATATATATATAATGTATATATATATATTTTGTATATACTTATATATCTTTATATATATA
>NC_068982.1:40549283-40550090 GCF_001194135.2 Octopus bimaculoides | reverse complement strand
TGTACACACATATACAGGATACGGTAAAGAAATTGTCGTCTAAATTACGCAAAAATGAAAATAACACTGACATCTCATTTTAAGAGATATATTTACCGAAATTACATAAAAATATCATGAAATACTAAAGAGTAAATTTATTCAATAAAATCGCCATTGGCTTCAAACACGGCCTCCAGACGACTTCGGAATCCCCTGAAACTCATCTTTGGTGTTACAAGGCGTTTTGTTGGTCTCTCGCTCAGCTGCGCCCCACACATAATAATCAAGGGAGTTAATATCTGGGGAGATAGGTGGCCAGATGTTAAGGGTGATGTGGTCACAGAAATTGTCTGACAGCCATGACTGGGTTCTCCTCCTCTTTGGGTGGCATGGTGCGGAGTCCTGTTGCCAGACATAGGGTCTTCCAGCAAATATCCTCTTGACCCAGGGCAGCACGACCTCCTCCTGGCACTTAATGTAGGCCTTCTCTTGAGTCTGTGGCCGTGTGGGAAGATGAATGGAGGCATAACATCGCCATCACTAGTGATCACTCCAAACAACATGATGTTGACTGGATGTTTGATTCGTGTCATTCTCGGTACATGTTTTGGGGACACGGCAAGCCAGTGGTTGTTCTGTGTGTTCAACATCTGATCCTGGCAGAAACTTTTCTCTTCTGAGAAAAACCAAAGAATGTTCGGTTGGAGGGGAAGCATGAGTTTGTTCAAAAGCTTCATAGTGTGGTCTTTTCTCTTTTCCTTGATGGTTTGGGATGAAAATTGCCCCTTTCTCATTTTGTATGAGGAATACCAAATGTCTTCATGC
>NC_068982.1:40547202-40548582 GCF_001194135.2 Octopus bimaculoides | reverse complement strand
GAAACACATATACACACATATATGTGAGTGCATGGGCAAAAATAAATATTACGAGCACATACTGTACAAACGCATGTATATATACATACATACTGTACACACGCATATATATATATATATATATATATATATATATATACATACATACATACATACATACACACATACGTAGATGCATACATACACACACACGCATACATACATACATACATACATACTTACATACATACATACACACATACATACATGTACACGGCACCCACATCTATATAGAGAAAGACAAAGAGAGAGAGAGAGAGAGGCGGGAGAAACAGACACAAAAAAGTGACGGGTGAGTTAATATGCATAAAAGCGGCGAACCTTTGGCGGATTTATATCTCAAGTACGAAGTCCGATAGTCATAACAATTATTGCTAATAGTAACTTCGAAGTTTCATAAAGTTTGAACGAAAATGCATAGTCTCGAAAACACACACGCACACACCTACACACGAAGAGCAAACTTCTACACACACACACACACACACACACACACACACACACACACACACGTATATCTACATGTACGTATATGCATATGTATGTATGTATGTATGTATGTATGTATGTATATCTTCTATCTTTAATCTTTTATTTATTTCAGTCACTGGACTGGGGCCATACTGGTCGCATCGCCTTGAAGGGTTTACCCAACCAAATTAACCCCAGTATTTATTGTTTTCCAAGCCTAGTACTTATACGATCGGTCACTTTTTGCTGAACCGCTAGTTAATGGGACGTAAGCACACCAACAGGTACATAATATATACATACATATATACATACATACTATTGCGCTGAGGTCTTTTCTTGGAGACAGGGCAGCCATGTACTCCCGCTCTACTCAGTCATGGTCGGGTCGTCAGTAATTAAACCGGCTCCTGTCTTGGTTCAGCTTGTTGGATCTTGGAGAAGTGTGTGATGGCATCCGTCAGAACTAAAAACAAGATCTGTTCAAACAAGGGCACAGGAGCGCTGTCCTTGTCCCTCGTCACACCAAGCTAAGACCCCAACAGTGGATCAAGCGGAGTAAGCTAGATCTCCGATCTATTGTTGGCACTCCGTTGCTTACAACGTCGAGGGTTCCAGTTGATCCGACCAACGGAACAGCCTGCTCGTGAAATTAACGTGCAAGTGGCTGAGCACTCCACAGACACGTGTACCCTTGACGTAGTTCTCGGGGATATTCAGCGTGACACACAGTGTGACAAGGCCGACCCTTTGAATTACAGGCACAACAGAAACAGGAAGAAAGAGTGAGAGAAAGTTGTGGTGAAAGAGTACAGCAGGGTTCACCACCATCCCCTGCCGGAGTCTCGTGGAGCTTTAAGTGTTTTCGCT
>NC_068982.1:40542165-40545901 GCF_001194135.2 Octopus bimaculoides | reverse complement strand
ATATACATATATACTGAGATTTGAAGTTAGATGTTACTACTGTTCATATCATCTGTGGATAAATTCTAAATTTGATGATATCACCAGCAGTGACATATTTATATAATAATGATAATAATAATAATAATAATAATAATAATAATAATAATAATAATAATAATATATATATATATATCTTTTTTGTATTTGGTTTGCAAGATTCTTTATGTGAATTCGTGTGTTGAAGCATATTTTGTTGTGTCTGAGGAGAGTCATTCTGTTTTAATGCCTTATTAATCAACGTAGAGTCAACAACTATTGTAGAGGTCGCAAGAAGCAACGAAAATTTTAGGAAAATAGAGGATAAATGAGTGGAAATTGAACCGGTGAGTGTGTTAATTAATTAGGCGTTAAAACAGAATAACTCTCCCCAGACACAACAATACACACACACACGTATGCATACATATCTGTATAGTATGTGTGTGTATATATATATATATATATATATATGTGTGTGTGTGTGTGTGTGTATACGTATATAGATAAATATATTTATATAATATAGGCACATACAGAGAGCGAGGGGGAGAGAGAAAGAAAAAGATAGAGGAGGAGATGGGACGAGAGAGAGACAGAGAGAACGATAGAAAGAGAGAGAGACAGACAAAGGTTGGAAAGGGAAGTGAAATATATCAGAGCGCTGCAATAGTGTGGTGCATATTCTATGAACCTTTCTGAATTGATCTGTTTTGGTCGTTCCTTAGGGTAAAATTCATAAAACTGAAGCGAGGTCATTGTATGTATGATTTCACGCCCGTATGATATATCGTTAAAACTACGCTGCCCTACTTAAGTAATAGCTGCACATGACTGTATGCAGATAGTCGCTTCACAACCTCTCATGCACGCCTGCACATGCACGCACACAAGCACTTACATAGCGTGCACATATATATGTACATGCAGATGAATATTCATATTCATACGCGCACGCACGCACACACACACACACACACACACACACACACACACACACACATACACACACACACATACAAAGATTTTTTTTTCTCTGAGAATGAAAATTTTATTTTTTATGAAAGTGATATATCTACCTTCGTTTATCACGGGGGTTTGGTTACGAAAAAAACAATTAACCCAAAACCAAAACAAAAAAGAAATCATAACATAATGATAAATGAATGAATCATTCCCCACGTGATTTGTAAATGAAACAAAAAGTAGATTCATTGACATCAAACTCGTGGCCTAGAGCGGCGATGCTTTGAACAACACGTATATTTTCTTGATCGGGCCTACCTTTCCTGCTGAGAATACACTCGTTTCCGTCGTTTGTTAGGCTCAAGCGACTTCGTATCTTCTCTGTTCACTGGTTCCATGCTGACGGGTACGAGAACGTAATTCGTTTAAAAAATACGCAGATTTGCAGCACAGTAAACACAAGTGATAATCAGTGCATTTTGAGTAGCTGAGCATTGTGCGTGATCATTGGGGTGCGTTTTTGGCTGTACGAAAAAATCTTCAACTGGTCTCCAACCCGTGTTATCACAGATTAATCCGTGATAAGCGTAACATTGTTCAGTGATGAATGAATCGTTGATAAACAAGGCAAATGTACTGAATTACTTTAAATTATTTCCTCTTTCTGAGTGCTATTGACTGTTGCTAACAATGCACTTTAATTTTCTTTCTCCAGTTAAAGCGCAAATTTCAATCTATTGAGACAACAATGGATTGTTTAAATTTCTGAAATGTTTAAATTCATGACATTGGTCCTATTGAATTGTTCTCTTTGCTTAATAATTATAATTATGCTAATTGCTTCTAGCGGAAACCATCTGTGATTATAAAAGCAGGCTTAATAAGAACGAAATATGTCCGAAACTATCACATTAGCAGCTAACGAAAACTGTATGGTTTCGATAAATTTCGAAACTAACTTTCCCGGAAAATTTGATCATAATTTCTTGAAATTATCACTCCCTTTTCTTTAGAGTCTGTAAAATTTGACACACGCATACACGCGCACACACGCACGCACACACACACACACGCACACACACACAGGCACACACGCACGCACGCACATACACATGTATGCATGTATGTATGTATATTAATTTGCACATCCAACTTAACTTGAATGTGTTGTTTTAAACGCCGTAGACTGCGGTAATTTCCGAGACATCATGTCAGTTTGACAAAATTTGTTACTGAGGAAGAGCAAATTACCCTCAAATCACGTGATGCATCAGTTCTATCCATCTGCAGAGGAAATTTCGCTTGCCGATATAATCTGTGCTTTTTAAAACTTAATGTCTGTACGAGAAGATTTCTCTGGATGACTACCGCAGCTTGCAGCGTTTAAAACAACACCTCCAGGTTACGTTTGTACTGTATTGGGGCTCGTCGTCTTTCTGCAAACTAGCCGACTTAATAGAATGTACAGCTACGAGCTTCCTGAGTCAGGTGAGACCAGCCACATAATATTGCTCCACATCTGGGCCCGTTCAGCTGTTACTCACATAGAATCCAGCACCGTATCCACAGAAGAGCTACTCACTCGATTGGCATGAAATCACTGGCAAACACACCCTAGCACACTCAGCTGTGCAGTTCTCTCTCCCCATGTTTTCTATTTCTACTATAACGGCTTCTTTTTATCGCAGCTGGTTTGTTTTCTGTGTCCCTCAATCGAGCTACAACCATCCCACTTGTTTGTACTCCTTGGTCATCCTATATTTGTGTTCAATACCTCCAGGCTCTACACTAAACATTTTCCAATAATCTTGACTCAGTAGGACAACACTCAGAAATCTTCTCCCGGCTTATACTTTTCCTGTAGGCATTTATTTCTTTATTGCCCATAGAGGGCTAAACACAGTGGGGACAAACAAGGATAGACGAAGGGATTAAGTCGATTACAACGACCCTAGCGCATAACTGATACTTATTTAATCGATCCCGAAAGGATGAAAGGCAAAATCGACCTCAGCGGAATTTAAACTCAGAACGTAACTGTAGACGAAATACCGCTAAGTATTTCGCCCGACGTGCTAACGATTCTGCCAGGTTGCCACCCTCCATTCCTGTAGGTATTGACTTCTCTCCCTCCTCCATCTAGACATGATTGTCTTTGAGTCCTCGAACTCATAGGGAAGGATACTCGCTTTCCATGTTCCAAGTGACCAACATCGTAATCTTAACGCCGAACAGGGCTGTTCATTTACATCTAAGTGAACTGGGACCACGTGAAATGAAGTATTTTTTTATCCAACGACACAACGCACCGCCCTGTCCAGGAACCTAAACTAAAATCTTGAGATCATGACAGCAACACCCTAATCATACGACCACACGCCTTTACACGTGTTGACTTGTAACAGTTTAAACAGAGCATTAACGGCATGAAGCTCACCGGTCTCAGGAGGCCTTCAGAGCACATGGATATTGCTTTTATTCATGACTAAATGAGTAAAAAAATCTCAGTCTGGATAATTCCATTTTAAATTTACTTGCGAAAATGGAGTCATTAGGTCTCAAAAGTCATTGCAGATATTCAATTCATCTTTCTTTTTTTCACTTTCAACCGCAAATTAACGTTCAACAAACTCAATCACAGCTGCGTTCACCATTATCAATATATTATTTTCAAATCATATCATGAAATGCTTTGTGAAGCAGGTGTTGTATGAATGAAAAAAGGAAAAAAAACCCTAGCTCAAGGCATATA
>NC_068982.1:40540466-40541170 GCF_001194135.2 Octopus bimaculoides | reverse complement strand
TATATATATATATATATATATATATGTATATATATATATATGTGCTTGTGTGCATATATGTATATATATATAATTATGGGCATTTATGTCAACACTGCATGTATAAATACAAGATTAACTCCCCTTTGCGGTACCATTATACATAAAACACTCTTCTCCGATTTTTATCGGGTTCAAATCATCTTATAAACTCCCAATTCTAAATTCTAAATTCCGTTTTTCCTTCTTTTCTTCCCTCCTTGTCCAACGTACTGTCTCATAGCGTTGCAACCTCCAACGGTTTTTTCAAATAAGTTACGTAGCAATCTTCTCTATCTACAGTTATCACATTCGGTTAAAATGTCTTTCGTTAAAATGTCTTACGGTTAAGCTGGTTCCTATGTATTTCCCTGAAAAGAAGATTACATCTTTATCAACATTACCTATTCCTTTTGAAGGAACCATTTGTAATCTTCGAAACATATGTTGGAAATAAAAGAATTCATTTAACGTTTGTGTATTACTCCATTTACTAAATTTTTATATTTACTCAATTGCCCAAAATAACAAGGAGTTTCTACCTCATAAACAGGAGTTACACCACAGTCATTTTGTGATCTTTGCTACCCTGGTATCTGTTAACCAATTTATTTTGTCGGAGTTAATTATTAACCAAGAGAAACTAAATACACATAATAATAATAATAATAATAATAATAATATAT
>NC_068982.1:40536005-40539908 GCF_001194135.2 Octopus bimaculoides | reverse complement strand
ATATATATATATATATATATATATATATATATAGCCACCTTAATAATTTGCACATAATAGATGTATAAGATTTAATGCGAATATACAATGTTCGCCTATGCACTTCAAGCAAGTAAACAAACCGAGTATAATCTTTTTGGTCCTATTTATATAGCAGCATAATTACACAATCTTTCAATTTCCTTCGTGCATATCTTAAATAAAATAAACAAAACATGAGAAGAAAAAAAGTAGTAGAATTTTGGTGATATTACGCTAAATGATGCCTTATCTGCAGTGTTAGATTTTAAAAATCAACACTAGAAAGCACATCTTTGAATTCTGATCTATCGCCGTAGTGCTTATATTATTTCTTAGCCCATTATAACAAGTCAAGCAAAAAATTGACATTCATTATAATGTTCGCTCTCGACTTTTTAACCGAACATCTTAATAGATGTATTTTCCTTTGTTTCGAGGATATGTTTCAGCTATATTGAGAATTAAGCAAAATTGTACGCGCACAAATATACACAAACATACTCAAACAAGTTAGTGCACACACAGCACAAACACACACACTTGCACGCGTATACACGCATTTGTTTACACACACACACACACACACACACACACACACACACACACACACATATATATATATATATATATATATATATAGGGGAGGAATTGTGAGCAGGTATACATGCTAGTGCTTGACAGACGCGTAGTTTTTTGAAAGGTTAGAAAAACATACGCATCACATAAAAGGTTACGAGAAACAATTGAGATAACATGTTAAATACCAGAATTACTGGAAATGGTTCCCATTATTTAGGTTTTATCCTCTTGAAAGAAACATCGATCATTATATCGTAGAAAATACCGAAGTGACATGCATGATACTACAAATGACTGACAAACGTTTTCAATAGCCAACATTTAATTCAAATCATTGCAAATTATTTCTACATTAAGCACCATAACACAGCAGATTCGCCTAGAGAAGCCGCAGCATTTTAATATAAAGGAATTATAGGATTTATAATGAGGGTGTCAATGGAAACTTCTAGATCTTTATAGAGGGATCTCCGTCGGCCAAGGATGACCATGCATTATCCCTTAATCACATACACGAAGCAGTGCTGAGAGGTTCTTGGCTTTAAGGGTATCGCGAAATGCATGGTTGGGGACTCAACCTTCCGAGTTCTTTTACAGGGCTTTAAAAACAAAGACTACTGCACTAAGTGCGTGAATCAGTGAGGGGAATATGTTGAATAAAATCATAATTAACTGATCCTCCTGTATTTTCGTTTACCTAAAGTCGGGAAGTTTTCAGCACCCTCTAGTATGTGTAGGGCTGGACAAGATTTCTTTTAAAAGCTTATAGTTATCTGTGCATACAAGTTTCCTCTTCCCCTGTTGTTGACTTTTATGCAAAAGAAATACCACCCATGTAGTCCGATACAAATCGAAAAGAACTTGATCAAATACCACAAGGAATCCCACCCCATCCTATAACGGTTCCGTCAATCCATCGTCCTGGACTGGCAATTTTTTTATTGATCCCGAAAGAATAAAAAACCAAGTTGGCTCACATACGATTTGAACACCCATCGCAGAGAATAAATAACGTATGGCATTTTATCAATCCAGTACTTTAACGATCTCCGCCAATTCGCCACTCTACTAGCTTATTAATTTTCAGTTTAGTCAGTGAAGTTCGCGTAACAAACATTGGTTTTGTAGAAACTGCACAAAGTACCACTAAACAAGTAAATGTCTATATCTGGTTTATGCAGGCAGGATTCAGTTTAACCGTAAAGAAATAGCTGAACTGGAAGAATAAACTATGAATATCTAACAGATAAAAAGCCAGAAATTTGGCGGTGGTGGTGGTATGTATTGCGAATTATATTGACCTCACTACTTGACTCTGGAAGTGGGAAAGTCAATGTCAAGTCAATCTCCGTCGCATTTGAACTCGAATGACAAAATAACCTAATTAAATATCAGAAAAGCATTTCAAATGACACTCTCACAATTATGCCGTGAAAGCGCGTGGTCGGAATAGTGGCAAGGAGAAGGGTTTCCTCAAACAATTTGGCCTGAGTGCTTGGAATAGAGTGGGCATTAGTTACCAGGTGGTTCAGTTCAACCAAATGATAGTCAAATAGGCCATGGCGGGATTTAGGCTCAGAACATATAGAGTTGGAATAAATACAGCATTGCATCCAGTCCGACGCTTTTACAGTTCTGCTTATCAACTACTTTGGATAGGTACTTTTATTATCGACTCCGAAATGATGAAATTGGGTTTAGAGGGATGTGAGCTCCGAGTGCATGGAGTCAGAAGCAGAACAAATACCGCGAAGCATTCTGCCTGTTGCTCTAACAACTATACCAATTCAACGACAGACTTCAGTACAGTTTCGGTCGGGAAAATTCTCTTATAAAGCATTGGTCAACACGGAGTTTTAGCATAAGACACTTATCCATTGTTCCACGCAGTGGGAATAAACCCGAAAATGCGTGGTTGTGAGAAAATTTCATTCCACGTTATCGTTTATATTTTTCGTGAAGTTTGAAGACTAGCTACATTAGACCCGCGTTTTCAAGAAATTAACAGCAGTCTTGAGTCTTTAACGCCATAGGTCAAAAGTGATATTTTAACACACACATACACACACAAAAGGAAATGAAATAGAAAAAGAAAAGAAGAAATAATTATACAACGATCTTGTTACTACAGGTTATATAAATTAAATGGAGATTTATCGTTTCGCTAAATAGCAACTTCATAATTCTATAATTCTTACGATTATAATTACTTGTTGGATAATGGTAATTACTCTAATATATATTTTCACAATATGATGATAGCCTTACTTGGCATAAAACATAAACTTATGGAACAGCAGTGATTTTTAGCTACTGGCTGTGTGGTTAAGAAGTTCATTTTACAAACGCGTGGTTTCGGTCGGGATCACTTCCAATGCACGACATCTTGGGCAAGTGCCTTCGATTGTAGGATTGAACCGACCAATACCTTCTCAACGAATTACGTAAACGGATGTTCGTCGTGTGTGTCTGTGTGTGTGCGCGCGTGTATACACACATACACACACACACACACACACACACACACATGTATATGTTGTTGTGTCTGGAGAAGTCATACTGCCTTAATACTTTTGCAACCTTGTCAACGTCCATTGACAAGGTTACAAAAGCAATGAAAATTTTGATAAAAATTAAATGAGTAGGAAATTGAACCGGTGAGAGTGTTTGATACTAAGGCATTAGGGCAGTATGACTCTCCCCAGACACAACAAAATTTGCTCCAACACACGAATTCACATGAAGAATCTTGCAAGCCAGATACAAAAGCGACATATATATATTTCCGTCCGCCACTATCCTCCATGGAACAAATTTAATTTGTGTCCGTGGAAAGAGCCATTTTAACGATGCTTCCTGCCCTAACTCTTCGAAACGCCAGTGTTATAATGGTGGCAGCTGATGAAGGATGTGCTCTCTATGTGGCCTGCGTGTTTTTGTACCTTCTTTATCATTTTGTCCGTGTTTTTTTGCAACGTCATGTACCCAGATATGTATCTATATGTACATGTAGATGAAGGTATGTACATACATGTACATATATATGCATATACTCATATATATTATATATATATATAATCAAAATAAGCAACAAGGATATCCAGAGGTAATGCAGTACGATCGTTTCATGCAACTCCATTTAATTGAACAATGCAATCATTACATCAATGCTCTACATTTTAAATTGATGATGGGATACATTGAATTTTCCCTGAAACAGCTGTAAGACATTCTACATAAAATATAAATTTATTTATGCCATTGGTCTCTTTATTTTATATATATATATATATATATATATAT
>NC_068982.1:40532879-40535356 GCF_001194135.2 Octopus bimaculoides | reverse complement strand
TATAAATAGACATATGTATGTATGTATATATATATATATATAAGTGAAAACCTAAACTAAGCAAAGAGAAAGGAAATTTATTCGTATGCCCTCTCTCTGTCAGCATATCTCATCCATATACGTATATACACCTACCTACATAGCTATGTATACACATGCATGAAGATATGCATGCACTCCAAAACGCACAGAAACACGCACGTAATTCAAGGAATCTTGATTTATCATAAGAAAAATTTCAACCAACATAAATTATGAGCTATATATGACAGAATTGTTCATTCCTTTTCTTTCACATTTGACTGGCTAACTAAACAGAATTCAATCCCATATCATACTAGAATGACCGTCTCCACCATACTTTTTTATCAACCCATACCTTACAGATATACATTTCCTTTCTCTTCTTTTCTGTGCCCTATTCCTTGACGATGACTTTAACCACTTCCCCCTCTACCTACACCGCACATAAAACCAGAAACCACATAAAACCGGGAAGAACAAAAGTAATCCACAGCCTGAGGAGAGCAAGCAAATTGAAACTTCAAACGTCTCCTGTGTGTGTGTGTATATACAAACGCACACGCACACGCACACACACACAAGCACACACACACACACACACACACACATACACACACACACACACACACACACACACACACACACACACACACACACACACACACACACACACAAGTATATCAATTTTTACGAGGACACGCTTGAAGTTTCGACATGCTCGCTCTGTGAGGTATATATACACATACATATATACGTACTTTTGTAACTGTTGATTGACTCTACCGTTACTCAAAAATGTTCTCTATGTGCAATCCTTCAGAACAATCTCCCTTCCTCACTAAAAATAAAAATAAATCTGAATCTTTTTGTCGTTTAAAGGACTGTATACTGCAAGAAACCGTGATTATCGATATAATGGATTTTGAAATACCAACGAATAAATGACTCTACTTGATAATTGAGAAATGCTTTTTAGTTTTATTATCCTGACGTAAAATTCATCGATAGCTATTTACACAGGACTCAATGTGTCTATAAAAATACAAAAAAAAAAAGAAGAAAAATGGTGATAATCGGTTGGACTAGCTCAGCCGTTCTTTCCATTACTGCCATTTAGAAAGACAGCTTGTCGATTTCGAAATTTATTTGGAGACCGAAATATGTTACAGAGGTAAAAGAAACTGAATATTACAGAACACAGGTAAATTTGGTAAAATATTTCGAAATGATTATTTCCGATTCTAATCCACTAATAATAATGAGCTAGTCATTGAAGGTAAAAATGTCACTATCCTCTGAGATTTTCCAGTCAACACTGACAGAATGATCCAGGCTAATCGACCAGGCATAGTCATTAAAGACAAGGAAGAAAATACTTGTAGACTAATAGAAGTGTTCTTACTGATAAAAATATATCTGTAAAGGAATTTGACAAATTAAGTAAATATAAGGACCTGGAAACTGAAATACAAAAGATATGGTATCGTAAAGCGAGAGCTGTTCCTGTTATTGTGTGTGCCCTAGGTATGTTAAGAAAGGGATGTCAAAAGCATCTAGATAATATCCCAGGAGAACCATGTCTCAAACAAATCCAAAAGATTGTGCTGACAAGTACTGCCCACATCCTTATCAATTTAAACGTCTGTGTTGTATTACATGAAGATATTTCGGTGCTGCTTCTACCACGTCCCATCCTCAAGCTTTCAGTCATACTGTAACATCTCTTACCCTTCACTCGCCCTAGGATGCTGGGTGTGTCTAAGCAAGTGATTGTAGCAAACATGCGCATTAAAAGTAAATAATAATAATAATAATAATAATGATAATACACCTTTATCTGACATGGTAAATAGAACTGGATGCGGATATAAATGTTACGGCAAAACAATCAGCCACCTTTTATATATGGATGACCTAAAACTATACGCTATAAATGATAAACAGCTGGAAACACTACTACAGACAGTACATGGATTTACCAAAAAAAAAAAAATAGATATGAAATTTGGATTAGAAAAATGTGCCAAAGCAACCTTGAAAAGAGGAAAATTAGTTAAGAGTAGCAACATCCTCAAACACCCGTATTCAGGGACCTTTTGAGCAGGATGGGCTACTCGTCCTGAAGAAAATTCTAACTGGACCCCACCTGCAAGGTTATGCACTCTTTATCTTGATATGAGATCACATGTTGCGCACATGTGATCGTAATGCATGTGCCTGTGTTCTCTTTTAAGACGGGTAGTCATGAAGGGTGTATTGTGCTTCGTATATTTTACCCCAGTGTCACTTTGATGGCATGCGTTGTTCTCTCATTCAATAATAATAATAATAATAATAATAATAATAATAATAATAATAATAATAATAATTCGTTTTACTCTAGGCACAAGGCCTGAAATTTTGGGGGAGGGTTTAAGTCGATTATATCGACCTCAGTGCACAACTGGTGCTCG
>NC_068982.1:40513334-40529242 GCF_001194135.2 Octopus bimaculoides | reverse complement strand
ATATATATATATATATATATACGATTATGCTTATATATACATACATATACATACCTATATATGAATACATACATATACATATACATACATACGTACATTTACATATATACATACATATACATATATATGCATACATGCATATACATATACATACATACACATATATATGTATGTATATATATGTATGTATATATATGTATGTATGTATATACGCACATACACACACTGATAGAAATAGCCAAACAAAAGCAACTGACAGATAACATCTTATGCATTCATATACACACACGATCCCTGACAGATATTCAATATATATAGCAACATGCTTATTATTCAAACAGACGATCAACAATCTACACACACACACACACACACATGCACATCAAAACCTGTGCTCATACACACATGCTTATATGTACATACACACACACCTCACATACTCATATTTGCATGGCGTATGTGAATCTGTGCAATGTTATTGTTTGTTCATATAGTAATTTTCCATAAGAAGAATCTGTCGAAGTGCTTTTTAGCTCTCACATAATTTACGTTTGCTTTAGGTCCAAAAAGGAACTGTTAAGAACTAAGCTGTCTTATGTGTGATGTAAGCGGCCGTCTAAACTCGACAGCGCTAAGGATACATGCTGTTTCGCTTATTCGCTATAAAGAGACTATAATATAACGATCTGATGTGTGGAGGGTGTGGAAAACCTGGAGTGTAGGGAGTGGAACAAACCTTGGGAACTAGACTTGGTCGAACCATATGGTCGTACTTTGCGGCTATAGTTACTTATATATTCTGAAGAGGTTCAACAACCTTCAGAACAGCGAGGTAACAACGGCGGTAGCAGAGATTTACTACCACTGTGACGAAGAATCTGTTGAATAACTGAACACGCTATGATGGTGTGTCGGTGGCGATGAAACGAAGGCTGATGTGTGCTATTACTCGAGTGTCTGTATGTGTGTGTGTGTGTGTGTGTGTGTGTATGTGTGTGTGTGTGTGTGTGTGCATGTTTGTGTATGTGCGTGTATGTGTGTGAGTGCGTGTGCAAATTGTGGAGTAGATGCAGTTGCGGTAAGAGTGAAAACGTTGAAGCGTTGATCGTTGTAGATAAAGAACAGTTTTACTAGAACATCTAAATAGTGATAGTGGCTTTGGTAGTTCGGATTCCGGTGCAAGTTGTGATGATGATGATGATGATGATGATGATGATAATGGGTATAATGATGCAGAATATGGTTATAGTGAAATTACTTTATCTGCTTCTCCTTCCCTCTCTCTCTATCGCTTCCCCCGCTACCGTCTCTTTGTGTTGAGAGTCATGAACTTGGTTATGATAATTATATTGTGCTATTAGTTGTGATGATAGTAATGGAGTTGGGTCTAGGAGTGTTAGGGAGTGGGCAAATGGACTGAGTTAATCTATCAATCTGCGACTGAAAAGAATAATAATAAAAAATCAATGACAAAGAAATAAAGACGATGATTGCAGGAACATAAAACACACACTCACTCTCAGAACAGAAACACACACGCTCAGACACATATATGTGTCTTGGTGGTTAGGGCCTTAGCTTATGGTTGTAAATTCGTGGGTTCGATTCTCAGGCTAGGCGGCCCGTTTTATCGTTCAATAAGGTACATCATTTTTCATTCTTCTCAGACGAAAGGGATAATTAGTTGTAGCTGGGAGTTAAGCTTGCAATAGATTGAAATGAGAAGTTTTTAGGTTCCATATAATTGCGAGAAGATATACAACCCTTCAGACTAAGGGGTCATATATATACATGTTATCCAGCTTAACATAATCTCTTGTTTCTTGTGTTTCTATTTTCACTTTGCTCCAAGCATCGGAATAAGATATCTGTTTGAAGGAAAACAAGATCTCTTTGCTTATTTATACTCTGTTGTCTACAGTGATCCATATTATAACTGAAATAGATCATACAAGGAAGAGTATTCCTTAAGAGGCTCGCTGCGAAAAGGTGAATAAACGCATCGAGAAATTTCTTCTTTGGCTGGCACATAGTTTTATAGTCTGTCCTTACCTTGTGCTTGACTAATGACTGTCTCTAACTATCACTAGATTTCGAAATACCCACTTGAAGTCATTGAAGATGTGTGGCTAAGTGGTTAAGGTATTCGGCTCACGATCATAAGGTCATGAGTTCGATTCCTGGCGGCACGTTGTGTCCTTGAGCAAGACACCTTATTTCTCGTTGCTTCAGTCCACCCAGCTAGCAAAAATGAGTAATACCTATAATTCAAAGGGTCAGGTTTGTCACATTCTGTGTCACGCTGAATCACCTTGTGCAACTACGTTAAAGGTACGCGTATATGTGGAGATTCTAAGATGGAATGGTCGCAGCCAGAATGACTTTGAACGTAAGACTTCTCGATCAAAGGCAACCTGAAGCTAAACAGCCTCCACAACCACCACCGCTGTCACCACTACTACGACGCCACCAAGCCACCACGTCACTTGCACGTTCATTTCACGAGCAGACTGTTTCATCGATTGAATCAACTGAAACACTCAATGTCGTTATGGACAGAATCCCAGTATACTCGAAGACATTGACATCCAGCTATGCTGCTTACGAGGATCAACACAGAGTAGTTAATTACTCATCCCAGGAATTTTGCTTTACTATGTTCGACAAATTTGTCATTTCAACATAATATTCGTAAAACTTTAATTACCGTTGCCACCTCCTCACAAACTTTATTAGTACAGAAGCCAAATAAAGTTGGGAATAGAGAGTACTTCAGTATCATCTCGGTAGTTGGCTTACTTGATACTATATAATCAATTCCAATAATTAGGGTAACGACCCCCTTTGGTCATGAATGACCATGGGATTGCACCTAGAAAGTTACCCTCCTAGGCACAAGTCAGGGAAAAGTTGTTTATGGAAGACCAGCAATTACCCATGCATATCAGCCTCCCTTCTCCATGCCACCGATGTTATCCGAGGGAAATGCAATCGCCGATACAGCTTAGCACCAATGACATCGTAACCCATTTCTACAGCTGAGTGAACTGGAGCAACGTGAAATAAAGTGTCTTGCTCAAGAGAGCAACACACAACCCGGTCCAGGAATCGAACTCACCACCTGATGGTTGTGATTCCGACGCTATAACCACTGAGCCATGCACCTCGGCCAATAATTAAGAACAGGAAAAATACAGTGAGCTCTCGGATAGACTGGCAGTGAGCAATGACTTTGTCATAGCAATTCAGATGATGGTTCAAGACGAGCTCAAGAAAAATACCCAGAAAATTATGCCAACAAGTACAGAACATAAAATACGATTTTTTCTCACATGCTGCACTAATTTACATAAGTACAATGCATGAATTATTTTTCTAATCAATAACATTTACCTTTTTCGTTTACATTGCTTGAGGGTGTACAATCTGCGTCGTTTTGCTGTCAGGAGATTAAAAAAAAACCCAAAACATAGATTCCTAATGTTTCTAACTCTTGAAAACGTAGCGTACACTTAATCAAAGGAAATACAATGTAATTTCAAATGTCCTTGTGTAGAAAGTATAAGACATGACATATGACTTTCTCCTTCAAAAGGTGTGTCCCTCTGTGAAATAGCAGTTACTTTGGTGCAACACATGTGATCTATAATTTGGAGCATAAATAGGTACAAAGACAGCAAGTGAGAGAAAGAGAAAAGGGGACAGAGACACAGAGAATGAGAGAGAGTGAGAAAGGATGGAAGGAAGAAAGAGGCAGTGTTGATCTGTGTGTGTGAGTGCGCATGTGTCAAACATAGTAAAAACTAAACAGATAAAAGATAGAGCAAAGATTAGAGACCAATTTTATCAGAAATCTTTATTTTTTTTTTTAGTAATTGAAAGCAGTAGGCCGTTCAATCGTTACGGTATTGGATTTTTTTTCCGTTTATTGTTTTCTAGTTGATCTTACTGTTGTTATACCTAACACATTGCTTGAATATAATGTAGAACATACGGCAGTTTCTGGCTAATGAATCAACGAATGCTCATTCTAAATGACAACAACTTTGAAATACACATTACTTCCCATAGATATTAATTCAAATCAGAGGAGGCCAGGAAAAAAAAAGCAATACAAGAATATTAACGCAAAAGTATTGCAATCACTTTTGATGTAAGAATTAGTTTTGTCACCGATTTTGTATATTGAGTTACTACTGCTTCTGCTGCTGTTGTTGCTGTTGCTAGGAATGAGTAACGAGGGTCTTGCTGAAGAAAGTAAAGGCGTCTGGCCTAGTGGTTAGGGGTGTTGCATTCACTATCGCAAGGTCGTGGTTTCGATTCCCAGACCGGTTGCGAGTTGTGTTTTTGAGCAAAATACTTCATGTCGCATTACTCCAGTCCACTCAGCCGTAAAATGGGTGACCGTGCGACGGATTGGAGTACAAGGGCGAGATAGTGACTCCAGAAAATAACCCGAACGGAAGTCTGGTGAGTCACGATTTGTATTCAGCAATCGAAAGGATAAATAGTACAACCCGTACAATGAATCCTGGCTGGTTGTTTTTTTTTTTCAACCAAGTTGATAAATGATGATGAAAGAAAGAACACAACAACAACAACATCCATATTTCTTTTTGTCCGTTTATACCATTTTACAATGTAGTTTGATACAGACGTCGAAATGTGCGAATGGAGAGACTCTACGCGGTCTCGCTACAAGCTAGACATAACGGCGAATACATAATTCAAATAATGCATACCCCCTACCGTCTGAAAAATATAAGGAAATCCTATATGATGTCTAAGATGGAATGGTCGCAGCCAGAATGACTTTGAACATAAGCCTTCTCGATCAAGGCAACCCTGAAGCGAAACAACCTCCACAACCACCACCGCTGTCGCCAATACTACGTCGCCACCAAGCCACCACGCCACTATACCACTACGCCACCACACCACCACGCCACCATGCAGCGACACTGCCGCCGCTGAAGACGACGACAATGACGGTGAGAAGCGACAACAAAGCTTCCTGATTGTTCTCGTCTTATATAGTCGTTTCGATCCTGACACTAAACCAGCAGCTTTTGGAGGAGGAGAATAGTCGATTATACCGACCCCCATAACTTGACTGGTACTATATTTACATCGTTTTCCAAAGGGATGAAAGGCAAAGCTGATTCCAGCGGAATTTGAACACGGATGCGATGAGTCAGTAGAAAAGTTGCTAAGCATTTTGTCCGACGTTGTAACAACTCCGCCAGCTTGCCGCCCTGTTGTCATAATGTAATGTAGTCATGTATGATCTTACAGTTTGGAAGCTCAAAGGTACTTTATAGTCCTCCGCTAAAATTAACGAGCTTAATACCTTCAGGAACAGTCAATTGAAGAGATCTATTTGACTTTCATCTATTGGCACATAAAAGGCCATTATTGAAACGATACTGCTATAATTGTCGTCAGTATCTAGAACTATCAACTTGTCCGACATGACAAAAAATATGACGTTATCAGAGACTCTGCCTCTCTTATAACTACCATCTCCGCAAGTTGATTATAGCTACCACCCACAGCAAGCTGATTGTCTCACTTACTCATAAGTCTTCTAGACTTCAAATTATCCGTTGAATCCTTTGGTAAGTATTAAAAAAATAAAGAAAAAATATCAATGAAGTCCTAATGTTTCACTACTGTTATATAATCTGTTGTTTCGAGAAACAATAATTGTGCAAAAAATTCTTTTTCGGGTTTATCTAGAAGAGATATAGACATCTGCACCTCTTGATAGTTATATTTTGTGACCTCAAGACGGCGAGCTGGCAGATTCGTCAGCGCGCCGGGCGAAATGCTTAGCGGTATTTCGTCAGCCGAGGTCGACTTTGCCGTTCATCCTTTCGAGGTCGATAAATAAAGTACCAGTTACGCACTGGGGTCGATGTAATCGACTTAATCCGTTTGTCTGTCCTTGTTTGTCCCCTCTATGTTTAGCTCCTTATGGGCAATAAAGAAATAAGAAACGTTAGCACGCCAAGCGTAATGCTTAGCGGTATTTCGTCTGTCTACGTTCTGAGTTAAAATTCCACCGAGGTCGACTTTACCTTTCATCCTTTCGTACTGGAGTCGATCTAATCGTCTGGCCCCCCTCCCCCAAAATTTCGGGCCTTGTGCCTAGATTAGAAACGAATATTTTTGGAAATAAGTTCTTCAAGCGCTAATACATATCCGGTAACACTTAAAAGATTTCTGGCATCACATACAGATGTCAAATCGTTGGTGTCACCTCGCTCAACAACCAAACTGCTATTTCTATCGAAATCTGAACCAAACAATGTCCCAGTGTTGTAGTTGCTGTTGTTATAATAATAATAATAATAATAATAATAATAATAATAATAATAATAATAATAATAATAATTATTATTATTATTATCAAGGCAGCGAGCAGGCAGAATCATTATCGCGCCGGCTGAAATGCTTAGCGGTATTTCGCCTGTCGCTACGTTCTGAGCTCAAATTCCGCTGAGGCTGATTTTGCCTTTCAACCTTTCAGAGTCAATAAATTGAGTACCAGTCAAACACTGGGTCGATATAGTCGACTAAACTCCTCCCCCAAGACTCAGGCCTTGTGCCTATAATAGAAATGATTATTGTTATTATTATTATTATTATCATTACTGATATTACTGTTGAGGCGGTGAGCTGGCGGAATCATTGTCACGCTGAACAAAATGCTTAGCAGCATTTCTCCGGCTTTACATTCTGAATTCAAAACTTTTATCGTTTCGGAGTCGATAAAATAAATACCAGTCAAGTACTGGGGTTCATGTAATCGATTATCCATCCCCACAAAAGCGCTGTCCCTGTGCCAGAATAAGAAATAATTATTTCAGATAACGGGCTGGTAGAATCGTTAACACGTCGGACAAAATGCTTACTGGCATTTCTTCCAACTTTATGCTCTGCATTCAAATTTCACTGACGTTGAATTCGCATTTCATTTTGTCGGAGTCGACAGAGTAAGTTGCAGTTAAGTATTGGGTCCGATGTAATCGACTTTCCCTTCTCACCAAATTTCTGGCCTTGTGCCTGCATTAGAAAGATTTCACAGACCCAATCGCTTGTTTTAGAGACAGTGATATTTTTATTTTTCTCGAAATCAATCGTATCTGGCGCAGGTGTGGCTGTGTTGTAAGAAGCTTACAATTCGCAACCACATGGTTCGGAGTTCAATCCAACTGTGTAGCTCCTAGTGCAAGTGTCTTCTACTATAGCCTCGGGTAAATGTCTTCTACAAAAGCTCGTGAGTGGATTTGGTAGACGGAAACTGAAAGAAGCACGACGTATATATATATATATATATATACGTTCTTTTATTTTTTATTTGTTTCAGTCATTTGACTTCAGTCATGCTGGAGCACCGTCTTTACTCGAGTAAATTGACCCCAGAACTTATTCTTTGTAAGCCTAGTACTTATTCTATCGTTTTTTTTTTGCCGAGCTGCTAAGTTACAGGGGTCTAAACATACCAGCATCGGTTGTCAAGCGATGTTGGGGGAGGGACAAACACAGACACACAAACAAACACACACACACACACACACACACACATGTATACGACAGGCTTCTTTCAGTTTCCGTCTACCAAATCCACTCACATGGTTTTGGTCGGTCCGAGGCTATAGTAGAAGACACCTGCCCAAAGTGCCATGCAGTGGGTTTGAATCTGGAACCATGTGGTTGATAAGCAAGCTATTTACCACACAACCTATATCTATCTATCTATCTATCTATCTATCTATCTATCTATCTATCTATCTATCTATCTATCTATCTATCTATCTATCTATCTGTCTATCTGTCTGTCTGCCTGCCTCTGTGTGTGTGTGTGTGTGTGTCTGCGTTTATTTCCCCCCTCCGCTTGACAACCGGTGCTGGTGTGTTCACGCCCGTAACTTAACCGCTCAGCAAAAGTTACTGATAGAATAAGTTCCAAGTTTTAAAAAGTAAGTACTGGGCTCAATGCATCCGACCCCCCCCCCCAAAGTATTCAAGGCGCTGCCCCAGCATGGTCGCTGTCTAATGACTGAAACAAATAAAAGATAAAAGACAATACCTCCTTAGATCTGTCCCTCTGGATGATTGCTGAATGATGAGATTTTGACTGTTGCAAAAAGGAAGCTGCCTTTGAGAAACCAATGTTAATATTCACTTCCTTTTTCTTTCATTATTGTGTTATCCCTATTTTGTTTGGTGATTGCCCTTAAAATTAAGTCAGTGATGATGTTGTTATCATCAGCATGAGCATTTCAACTTCGTTGTTTTTATTGTCTGGGTTATTAATGCCGTTCTTGTGAATTTTATGACATTCGTTTTGAATTTTATTACATTCGTTGCTACTCTCAGTTTGCTTTTGTTTTGTTTTTGTTATTTTTTTTAACAGCTGTTATGTTCTTTGTGTTCGTGATGTGTCTGTTATGGTTGCTGCTGTTGTTGATGTTGGTACTGTTTTTGATGATCTTTTTTTCCGGCAGAGAGCCTTTCAGTGTTTATGGTCACTACATGTGTAACATTTTAAGTTTTTGTCTCCTGTCAATAATACTACTTTTGTATGTCCAAATGAAATTTTATTTCTCATGTGACAGTATAACATGATTGCTGACTTGCCTTCTTACATAGCTTGAAACTCAAGCATTTAAACCAATTAAAGAACTAAATTTATCTCCAAATCTAATCGAATATACTTTCTATTCATGGTATGACGTGTTCATCTGAAGTGAATAATGTTCCCAAAGCTCTCATGGTAACTTCTAGAGTTCTATTGTGCATTTTCTGAAACACAGTCTTCTTTCATTTTCTATTTCTTATTATACACCGCTCGTTATTTCTTTGCCGAGCATTATACATTTCTGAACTTCTGTTATTCTACCTTTGTGTGGAAGTTCACAGACAAATGGGAGTCCATCTAAAATTCTAAATGAAGCGCCAAACGTCTTTCAAGAAATTCTATAACTATGATTTGGATTGGAGAGTCTACTTATTCCAGTAATGATTTGTTACAGTCTTTCACTGGCAGCAAATTAATTTACTTCCATCACTTTATCAGGCACCAGCCCTTTGTTTAATAATGGTTTCAGATTTTGGTACATGGCCTGGAATTTTAGAGGAATTTTTGAGGAGTGCGTAAGTCGATAACACCGACTCCAGCGCTCCACTGGTACTTATTTTATTGAGCCCGAAAGAATGAAAAGCAAAGTCGACCTCAGTGAATTTTGAACTCAGGTCGTAAAGAGTCAGAAGAAATGCTGCTAAGTATTTTGTCCAGCACCGTAACGACTCTGCCAGCTCTCGGGCTTAACCCTATGTGGATAATCCTTGCTACTATAGGCACAAGGCCTGAAATATTGTGGCACGGGGATAGCCGATTCCATCCATCCCAGTGCTCAACCGGTACTTATTTTATCGACTCCGAAAGACAAAGCCGACCACGGCGGAATTTGAACTCAGAACGTAAAGACGGACGAAATGCCGCTAAGTGTTTTGTCCGTTGTGCAGACGATTCTGTCACTTCGCTGTCCAACTCTATGTTTAATATTGACTGGTCGCCACGTCTCGGTTTATTGCAGTGATTATAGCTTCCTGTCGCTTTGAGGTAATATTAATTTTTTTTTCAATATCAAAATATCAAATGCTATAAATTTTAATAGTAATGCAATGCAGTCCTTCGGGTGATTTCAATGTCCAATTTGTTGCTAGTCTATTACTGCAAGACACTAAAGTTTTCTAATATTCAATTATTTTCATGTCAGCTGCGTGGTAGGTTTCTTTCGATGAAGTTTAGTTGCTTTTATTTAACCCCAGGTAAGTCTGCTGTAGTTGAGCAGATTTAAGGTCAGACGTATTCCATATGTGACCATCTCATCTTTTTGTTATTTCTTGAAACAGTTGCCAAAAAAGGCGCCCTTCGTTTTTATTGTTGTTCTTCTTCCTGTTTTCGTTGATTTCCTGTTGTTGTTGTCGTTCTTCTTGTTACCCCTTCTGTTGTTCTTTAACCCTAAGTCAGTCTACTCTGATTAAGCAGATCAGAAGTCAAAAGTGTTCTAATCGTGACCATCCAATCTTTTACTTTGACTTATATCACACAGAATTAGAAAAATAATTGCACAAAACATGCATGATATTACTATCATCGTTATCGTTGTTCTTACTTGTTGTTCATACCATTGACTTTATATTTCTGCTGGTGTTCAACCATCTTGTTTATTTATTTATATTGCTTGTTCAGTCATCTTTTTGCTGCTGTCACTATAGATGTTGATGATGAAACTGTTGTCGCTGCAGTATCAATTTTGTCTTATTGATGTTGTAGCTGTCGTGGTGAATGCAATTATTTTTATATCTGTCAGAACTATGACTACTGCTAGTATTGTGGTCACTGGCGATAGTATAAAATGCTACTTACCAACATACAGTAAGTACAGTGATACAGCTGAAGTCGTTATCATTGTTATTGACAGGCAAGAACTTTTGTACTATCATAGAGACTACCAAGCGAGACCGCTGTCTCTACTTGACTCGAATCACCTCTCACTGCCAAGTCAAAGTTGACATTGTTTCTCGAATGTATATAAAGCAGAAGAGGAAGCAGTTTTGTTCTCGCCCACTGGCAAATAGTTAAATGGGGAATAGTGGTAACTATAGGAATCAAGTTTTCAAGTTTTGCTAACTATAAGTGACTAAGTAACTTTTTCCTTTTTTTTCATCTAACTGGTAAGATGAATATCGCCGTAACCACCACCACCGTCTTCATCATCATCATCATCGTCGTCATCATCATCATCATTATCGTCATCATCATCATCATCATCATCATCATCATCATCATCATCATCATCACCACCCACCGTCACCATCATCATCAGTAACAACAGTGAAAACAACAATAACAATAACGAAATCAACAACAGTAACAGATAACTTTAGCAACAACAGCATTAATAATAGAAACATCTGCAACAGCAGCACTAGCAGCAGCAGTGACAATGACGGCAGCAGCAACCAAAAAACAAAAACAACAATGAATCAACGATTATGTCTCAGCGAAGTCAGCAATCTTGCTAGAAATAATTGCTAAATTTCCTCAGATTACACGGCGCCGTCATTAAAATGGGAAGGATACGTCAAATAATGTAGCTCTAGATAAATAAAAGAAGAAAATGATAGTCACGCCTGGGGCGCTTTTTATGACATGAGTTTGCTATCTCAGTGCCAGTTGCAACTGAAGAACACCTACAACGACAACAACAATATTAAGGACTTCATTATCCATAAGCAAGAATGGCGATCATTTACTTCAAACCAAACTACCTCAACTTGTTGCTTTTAGGGCATACAGAAATTTCCTGCATTTTTAGAGATGTAGAGATATTTGATTTTACTCCTTGCTCACTCTTGAATTAAAACATCAAGCAGGGAAGCGTTTTCTTTGGTCACATATCTCTGCCATGTCGACGTTTTACTCTGCTCGATACACTCTTTTAATTACTCTCTACAGCTAGCAATACCAGCGAAAAATGTTAGTGCCATCGGTATTGCCAAAGTAACACTTTCGTCCATTAAAATAAACTTTTTAACAAAGTATGTGCACACATGCGTCAGTATGTATGAATGTGTTCATATATATATTATATTTATATGTTGGTATTGCAAAGACTATGATTGAACTGTTTAAATCGACAATGTAAACATAGAAATATTACCATTCGCCTCGTGTATAACACATGTATTATGAAATTGAATTTGTTCTTTTACTCTGCTGTATTTGTTACGTTTAATTATTATTTTTTCTTTCAACGAAGTATTTCTCTTCCAAGAAGCCATATTGAGTTAGACGCGAACAAAAACAGAAGGGTAAAATTATATAAAAAAAATTACAGACCTTATGTCTCCCCCGGTAAGAAGGTAGACGTCCAATGCGTTCCAAGAAGTTTTCTGATGAAAATTGTTCAAAAAGGAGTATTTTTTTGCTGGTTGTACTTGGTAAAAAATCCAAAATCCTTGGAGAATTTTGTATACGGCAAGTACAATAACAACATCAACAAAATCAATAACAACAACACCAAAAAGCAACAGCAATACTAATAACAATAATTATTTCTAATAATATAGTTCAATAAGTTGCATCTTCAAAGTGTCTAAGTAAATAATATATACGAAGATATTAAAAAAGAGATGCAAAGAGCAACACAACATAGAAAAAAATGCAATGAATTTGTGCATTAAGAAAAAGAGATATATATTAAAGGAAGTGAAGAGGTTGTGATTGTTGCAAAAGAAAAGATCAATAGAGATAAACATGAAAACAATGAAATTGGGAGCAGACAAAGAAAAAATTAATGGAAAGAAATCTTTCGCAACTCCCCTCAAATTGTCCCCAAAAAGTGAATAAAAAACTGAATGGAAAACTGGAAAAAACAAATGGGGTTGAAAGTAAATGAGGCAAACATGATATATGGCTGAATAGAGCAAAAAGGTTAAGTTTGATGGGGAACTTAGGAAGAAAGAGAAGCCATTATCATAGCTACAAAAGCACAGTTAATGATATCCGGTTTAAAGTGGCAAATATATACAGTGAAGTGTAGAATATTATGGCATATGTAGACGAAAGCAAAAATCGTTTCGTTGCGAGCACAAGAGAAAAACATTGAAAACTCATATATTTACACATGCACGCTCATACACACACGCGCGTGCTTACACACACACACACACACGCGTGCTTACACACACACACACACACACACACACACACACACACACACACACACACATGTTATATATATATATATATATATATATACATATATATATTCATATATATATATATTGATATATATGCATATATATATATGTATATATATATACATATATACATATATACACATCATATATGTATATATATACATATGCATATATATGTATGAATATGTATATATATATATATATATATATATATATATATATATATATATATATATATATATATATATATATATATTTCTATTGTTGTAGTGGGGAGTTCTATAACTGCTCTATCGATTTCGGCTGTCGGCATTCTAATTATGCATATGTGTGTTTTCTCCCTCAAATTCCCAATAGAAAAGTAATGTATTAATGCATATAAAACAGATCACATCTTATAGCTGTACAGACATACCCACCTTACTTCTCTTCCACACAATAACTTCTCTTGCCAGCAACCAAACTGTATCTCGTACTCGATTCCTTCTTTCAGTTATGCACTGACTACTCTTGCCATCAATATTCCCCACCCACTAACATCAGTCCTCAGAAAAATATCTCCCACCCACGTTTTTTCGTTTTTCTTCTGCAGACATCGATTAAAAGACATTGTTTCTTTATTTTATGAGTTAGTCAAAGGAGTTAGGGTAATACTCTAAAGCTCCTTTGCAGGCGCTCATAGAAGGTTACAGTTCTTGGCATAAAGGATTATACTGAAGTGCTTCGTACGGAATCTAGAGAAAGGTGAGTTACATTAGGGATGACGAACAAGCGAGCGAGAGAGAGAGAGAGAGAGAGAGAGAGAGAGAGAGAGAGAGAGAGAGAGAGAGAGAGAGAGAGAGAGAGAGAGAGAGAGAGAGAGAGAGAGAGAGAGAAAGATAGAGAGAGAGAGATAGAGAGAGAGAGAGAGAGAAAGAGAGAGGAAGGGAGGACGGGAGGATGAGAAGGTGAGGTTTGTGTTGTGCGTATCTGAACGTACGTTGTAGCGTGTTATTTTCTGTGAGTTTTTGTCAATCAGCTACGGACAGTATCGATGACACGAATTGCAGTTGACCTATGAAGGTCATAGGCGCTGTACCTTTTCCCTGAGTAGATAATTAAAATAAAATAAACCCACAGATTCGTGTCACGTGATTTGAAATATTTGTATAGTCTCTATCACTGTTGGGTACTAATTTCCTTCCTATACAAGCACGAATACCAAGAGATTATTGGAATGAGGAAATAACGGCGTTAAAGCAATTTAAAAGTCATTAGAGCCTAAAGTGAAATTAATGGTTCGATATTCGAAACTGGATTTCAAAGCATTCTTCAGCTATACAATATTAGTTTACAATCAAGAATTTAAAAAGAAAATGTTTTCCGAATGCAAGTTTCAAATTTTTGTATTTGTGATGAAAAACGTAGACCAGGAGGCATAAACCAACAGCTAGTTGAGTTAGAAACAAGGTTTCCTCTGAAGCTATTTCACATTATCAACTCCCCTAACGTCAGTTGGTTTGAACCATGAATCAACAAAGAGGAAGTGTTCCTTCAGCCTAGTAGAATAACAGCCAAACCACAAATCACAGACGCTTAGATCACAATTACTGACTTTAAAATAAATGATGGTAGCTAAGAATACATTGGGAAATATATTAGATCTTACGCTTATCCTTAGCCTTAGTTTTTCTTTAGTTGTTGATTTTTTTAAAGTTGGCTTGTACATTGGGCAGCAGGACGTCGCCAACTTACCAGGTGATGCTAATTTGCTGTTAATCTTCTTTGAAGGTGGCGCGTCAATTTTTCTTGGGTCTCTCGCATTCTTCGTCGCTTTCGTGATACCCATTATACAGCTGTCTTGCGTAGTCGTTCTTCTGGCAGTCGAAAAACATGACCTGCTCAGTTAAGGCAGTCTAGAGGTAAGCAAGGTGCATGAACACCAAAGCGACAGCTTCCCATTTAATCTGTCCTGTTTAGTTTAGAAACTATCACTCAGTTTTATAGTTGACATTCTTGTGTGAATTAAATATTTTAAATGTTTCGGACCTAGGTGGTTGATCACGTTGTTGTTGAGTCTCAGGATAAGCTCATAATTGAGCGTCTTTTGTTATTTAATTGTTTCAGTCATTGGACTGCGGCCATGCTGAGGCGTCGCCTTGAAGGGTTCAATCGAATAAATCGACCTTATACTTATTTTAAGTCTAGCACGTACTATAGCGATCACATTTACTGAATCGCTAAGTTACGAGGGCTTAAGCGAAGCAACATTGGTGGGCAAGACACAGTGGGGAACAAACGCAAACACAAAGAAATACGCACGGACACGCGTGCACACACACACACACACACACACACACACACACACACACACAATGGGCTTCCACACACTTTCCGCCGCCTATCAAATTCACTCACAAGACCCGGGGTCATAATAGAAGGCCCAGCCCAAGGTGCTGCGCAGTGGGACTGAAACTAAATCCATGTCGTTGCAAAGCGAACTTCTTGACCAAACATCCATGCTTGCTCCTGTCTGTGATCACAGAGTTTCTCTTAATAATCCATTGTTGCCCCTTTCTTCCGACACGGAAGAAATTTGCTATCATTTTCAGCGTGTCAACGGAGCACATTAATGATCCCGCATCGTCTTCTATTTATGTTTTCCACAAGGATAAAGTATACATCTTGCCTTGGGACAAATACATTTTTGTTAAATTAACGTCTTATGAGAGGGGATGGAAAAATAATAATCGAGTTCAACACCTTAGCGCTAAATATTTCCTCGTCCAATGGGATAATGCATTGAAATTTGATTAACAAATATGTGACACCAAACTAAATATTATAAAACATGACAGGAGTCTCATTAATATTTGCATAAACTGTACCATGTTAATCTCAAGGGTAGTATCGACGTAGACGGAGTAGAAAACTACGAGCAAATATGACCGAGGTGTTGATGTGGTGGTGCGTTAGTAGCGAATTATACGTATTTTTGTTTTTACTGCATGGCATTCTTTAGAAAACTCGCTTTTACACACACACGCTACTCAAACGCACGCACACACAAATCCATATAGATATATATATGTGTGAATATATACATATATACATATATATATATATATATATATATATATATATATATA
>NC_068982.1:40510192-40512925 GCF_001194135.2 Octopus bimaculoides | reverse complement strand
CACACACACACACACACACACACACACGCACAAACACACATGCACATACATATACAGAGCGCGATGGGTAAATTGTCGCCATTTTATATTTTTAATTTCGCACATGTGCATTATTTGTTTTTGATTTTGTCGACTACACAGTATAGTAGGGTCAGATAGAAACCAGCATCATGATGCAATTCACTCTGCCAAAAATTTGGAAACGACATGCTGTACTGATTGGCATTCACGCAGGAAGCTCCAACATGAACATTCCAGTGTTTGGATGTCAATATGATGATAGTGCATGTACCGAGAGCGATAAAAATCAAACATCCAGCCAACATCATGGTGTTTGGAGTGATCAGTAGTGATGGTGACGTTATGTCACCATTCATCTCTCCACACGGCCTCAGACTCAACTCGGAGGCCTACATCAAGTGCCTGGAAGAAGTAGTACTGCCTTGGGTGGCTGCTGGAAGACTCTATATCTGGCAACTGGACTCTGCACCATGCCACCCAAGCGGGAGAACCCAGTCATGGCTGTCATACAATTTCTGTGACCACATCACTCCTAACATCTGGTCACCTAACTCCCCAGACTACAACCCCCTTGATTACTATGTGTAGAATGCAGTTAAGCTAGAGACCAACAAAACTCCTTGTCATACCAAAGATGAAGTGAAGGCAAGAATTATGGCAGCATTCACCAACTTAAACAAGGAGACCTTCTAGATTTGTTGCAATAGGTTCCGAAATCCTCTGGAGGCCGTGGTTGAAGCCAATGGTGATTTTATTGAATAAATTTACTCTTTAGTATTTCAAGATATTTTTATGTAATTTTAGTAAATATATATGTTAAAATGAGATGTCAGTGTTATTTCTATTTTTGCGTAATTTAGGTGACAGTTTATTCACCACACCTTGTATGTATACACATTTATATATATGCATATATTTCCGTATGTATATATGAATATATCTATATATCTATACATAGGTGTATATACACGTATATTTTTTTATTCTGTTATTTGTTTCAATCATTTGACTTCGGCCATGCTGGAGTACCGCCTTTAGTTGAACAAATCGACCCCGGGATTTATTATTTGTAATCTTGGTACTTATTCTATCGGTCTCTTTTGCCGAACCGCTAAGTTACGGGGACGTAAACACGCCAACATCGGTTGTCAAGCGATGGTGGGGGAACAGCCACACACACACACACACACACGCACACACACACACATATGAGAATTGTCAATGTCATTTGTATGCTGTCAATCATTTATGATGACAGCTGCTCTCTGAAGGATTATTACAGTCGTAGAAATTGGGATTTCTAACCATAGGTGCAAGGCCACACATTTAGTGGGAGCAAAAGTCATTTAGAATGACACAATTCCCACTATTATCTAACTGAAATTTATGTACAAGTTAACTCTTAATCCGGAAGGATTAATAGTTAATTTAGTCTGAGCGAGATTTGAATTCAGAACGCAAAGGAGGAGCACATTTTGACCATTGCATTACCAATTCTTCTATTATTAGGAATTTTCTAAAGAATTCTAGGTATTACTCGATTATCAACTCGCACACGATTAGGATTAGTTTTTCTAACACAAAAAACCTTTCACAGATTATCTCTTCACATAATATTAGTCTGTAAAATAAGAATCCAATTACTGAAAATAATAACATTAATTTAGCTAATACTAACCATTTCTTAGAAATATTAACAACAAGGTTATTGTCTCTGAAGTCAATTCCAACAGAATTAAGTTTATGTCTAGTAATTAATTCTAAGACTAAAAACTCTGTATACCAGTGTAAAATTACTTCCAGTACCGATGTCTTTTTTTATATAGGTAGTTCTTCTCAGTTATCTAAAAGAATTTCTAATCATTATTCTACATTTAGGGGTAGTAATTAATAAACGCAACAGTACAGGGCTTAGTAAATTAATTTGGTATCTAAAAGACCATCATAAACAGTTTAATTTAGATTGGTTAATACTTTCCATTTCATTCCCATCTGATAAAGGTAATGAATTCTGCAAACTCTTTAATACTGAACTATTTTCTATTCTATTTTCTGAGAATGCTCTTGTAAACACGTTTATAGAGCGTGCTTATCGATGTAAACATTGGCAGAAACATACCTTTAGTTCATATAAGTGATATCTAGCATTCTATATAAGTTGAACATTGATTTTCTTCTAACATTTACTTCCACTAGATATACCTATTTCCCAGCCTTTAAGCTTTTAGCTTAATTCACATATCGCTCTGTATTTCTCCTTTATTAGTTTTCTGCTTATTCCTTTCTTTTTCCCCTTCTCTTTCTATAAGCTACCTTTGATGTTATATCTTCTAACGGTTTAAAAAAAAAACCCTAACAGCGTTCCGTTCATCATTATACACATCCATCACATTCTGTTAAAATACCTTATTGATGAGTTTGGTTTCTTTCTTTCTTTCCCTGATGAGAAGATTTTACGCCATTTTATTACTTTGGAATAATACCAATATTGTCTTCGAAACATATGTTGGAAGTAAAAGAATTTGAATAACACCTGCGTTTAACTCCATTTATTTATTTATATATATTATACATAACATTTCACATCAACCCGGCGTTTCTACCTTTACAAACAGGTTGTTACGTCCTTATTACTTGTGTGATTTTTTGCTGCCATGGTAATTGTTTATTTATTTTTTTCCGTGTTAATTGTAAACAAGGGAAAAATACACA
>NC_068982.1:40507747-40509593 GCF_001194135.2 Octopus bimaculoides | reverse complement strand
TGTATGTGTGTGTGTATTGACGCTTTTGTCGTTGGAAAGTAAGTAGCGAGAGTGTGTTCAAAAACTATATCAGAGCATGAAATGTCAACGCTGTTTGATTAATGGGCCGACATTAATCAACTAACAAAGCTACACACCTCTTAGTTTCTACGTTGGAAGCCACTATTCATCTACGTGATTTAGCGATAGATCCAGCAATGGAAGGAAATTTACTAAAATAAATTCTTTAACGTGTGATGTTTAGCACCTAATGACTCTGAATTTTAAATCTCACTGGGAATCACTTTGAATTTTATCTATGATTCTTTAATACTGCACGTTTCGGTAATATAGTATTAGACTCACGTCAATCAACCATGTTCAACTGTGTTTATAAGGAAAGGTGTTGCTCTGTTCAAAAACAAAACCAAACAAGCCAAGAGCAACAGCAACAAAATCAAAAGAATTATTTGATATAGCAATAAAAGACATCCACACGTAAACTCAAATATTCATGTAAAATACACGTGCATGAATATGTGGGCGTGCTTTAACGGCAACACATGTAATACATTATTGCAAGAATATAAGTATAAATATAAATATAAAATAATCGATAGATTTGTTTAATTGCAGATTCCGACGCATTTATGCAGATTATATTATACAACGGGAAAGTTAACCAGCACTCTTTATGAGGTACGAATATTGGGTTGGCTTAATATGCTAATGTGACGCACGGGTTTGAATCACATGAGCTTCTTAAGCGATTCCGCTATAAGGAAGAATACTATTCATTTAATATCACACTATGTGAAAATTAGCGTCGTTGGTTACAGGCTTTTACCACAGGCCAATCTGTAGACCACTGCATATCGGACAATTACAGTCTCAGTAATGTCTGGCAACGAGAAGGTGTGAATTTTTGGACAGTCTCCGTACCGAGCTCATACAGAAACGAGTAAGTCAGTACAGAGTGTAACAAATTAATGGAAAAACGAACAGGGTTTACGTAATTACTTTCAAAAGCCTGCAGCTGTTTCTGATATAAATTATTGCACTGGCATTCAATTCTTTACAGCAGAAATAGCTTTGAGCTAATGAAAGTGATTACGTAACTCCTGTTCTTTTACTTTTCATTTATATATATATATATTCCTGAAAATCTTTTGCTTATTTTGTTACCTGTACACTACGAGCATAGTGTGCCTGCATACCCATGCCCAGGGATAGCACAGGTATCTGATACCAATAGTAAATACGTATATTTCTATCCCTTAGTCGGTTACTATAAACGCTAACTCGGCTTACCTTATATATATATATATATATATATATATATATATATATATATATGCATATATACGAACGTAAATGTAGGGAAGCAAGTTAGACAGATCAATATATATATAGTATATTAAATACATTAAATACAAAAAATGTATATATGTATACATATAAAAAGGTCCGAATAACATAGAATATAGGCAATATAGAGAATTAAAGAGGATCAGGAACGATGTTACAAATTCAACAGCTGTTTCTGGGAGCTCGGTGGTCTATAATAATGCTTGTAGGGAGAGATGTTACATTAAAGAAAGGAAGTTCAAAAATGGAATTTTTCCCCAAGAAACAGCTGTTGGTTTTGTAATACTGTTCGTCATCCACTTTAATTCTCTGTATCATTTCTATTCTGTGTAATTCGGACCTTTTTTATATGTATACATATATACATTATTTGTGTTTCATGTATTTAATATACTATATATATTGATCTGTCTAACTTGCTTTCCTTACATTTATTTCTCCCCTCAAGTTTAAATCTCTTGAGTAGAGAACATTTGAATCACATCTATGAACTATATAT
>NC_068982.1:40500462-40507737 GCF_001194135.2 Octopus bimaculoides | reverse complement strand
TATATATATATATATATATATATGAACGTATATATGCATATATAACATGTATATGTACATCTATCTATTCCTCCCTCCCTCCCCTCTCTCAATATATATAGAGAGATAAATAAAATATATAAATTTGACGGTTTCTACAGTTTTCGTTCACCAAAACTACATAGAAGTAAATTCTAAGCATACGCAAGGTGCCACAAAGAGGAATTGTACCCAGAACCATATGGTCCAGTTGTGAACTAGCTAAACACAGAGCCATGTCTGCGAAGACGCTCAAACCCAATATGGTATTTGAAAAGGTTTATGTTTGTTTGATAGGTAGGAACGTTCGCTATGTCTCTTTGTGTCTAGCATTTAGAATAAATTACTAATATTGTTGTGATCGAAAGAAAACTGTCTCCAGAGTCTGCAGCTCACATTTTTAGGTGCCTTTCACGCAGTAGACTGTAGAACGTTATTTAGAGTGTTTCTACCTATCAAAACTGAAATCCGACGTATAATAGACTTAGTATTAAACAAATTGTATATCGAATAGATGACGAAAACTCCTTTATATATGAGTCCATTATATATGGGCAAAAGAGCAGCAGCGGAGGATATTTTTTTTGTGTCTCGACAGTGCTTAATTGAATATATAGAATTTTATGTGTCTTACACAGTGTTTAATAGAAGCGTGTTGGAAAAGATTTTTGTTACTATTCACGGATAGCGGATAGAATAACATAGTATTGTAAAAGGATGCTCCTCAGTCTCTGATACGATGTAGACGAATAGAGTCAGTATAGTGATGCTAAAAGTTATTTGTTTTTGTGGCTCTAACACAGGAGAGAGTTTACATAACTGTTATGGAACAATGTTGTTTTATTAGGAATGATATAAAAGGTGTAGCGAAATGGGATTTTGTGGGACATTCTTCTGAATTTGCAATCGACCCTCCGTCGGTCACAACGACAAATACTCAGATGTCCGGCCAACTCATGAAAAGGGAATGTAAATAACTGAGTATTTCGTGAATGCATGTATTCTTAAAGCAACTATCAGGTCACACCAACGTGACACAATGTGTTAAGACCGGACCTTTGACTTGCAAGTGCAGTGTAGAGATTTTGCTAGCTACATAGCATTTCATGTATCTGACATAGTGGTTAGTATAAAGGGATGACGACGTGCCGGCGGCGGAAGGTCTGCAGCGCGCCACCGCCGGCAGCACAACGGAAGCGGCGAAATTTGGAGATGTTGCCGGATCGTGGTGGCGATCGATGAAGCTAACTTTTGTACGCACTCCTCTTCGTAGTTATCGAAGACAGCTTAGGGTGCGACGGTCACCATGAGCGTAGTTGTTTCCCCGCCGCCGATACGCAATCGTCCAGACGGAGGCGGACACGAGCGCAGCCACGAGCTCGGAGACGTCTAGGAGAGGGAGCAAAACAAGGAGAACGAGCACGTCTACGTGGCCAAGGCCGAGGACGACGGCGAACACGACAACGAGCGCGACAACGAGAACGAGCATGAGCGCGGCCGTCACTTCGACTATGCTATGAGCATGAGCACGTCCACGAGCACACGTTTGCAAGCTACATGATAAATATATGGAGAAGAAATGTAAAATTGGTCCCACAGAGCCAGAACAAATAAGCAAAACATTTCATCCGATGCCGCTAACCATTGTGCTGCTACACCATCTCCTTTGGCTATGTTATAGACTGTGAATATCTATTTGATCTGGAGAACTTTGGAAAACGAGTTATTTGACAGGATTATGTTCATGCACCTGATGTGTGCCTATGAAATACTCAATCCACAGGTTGTTCAAGATCAGAGGCATAACCACACGTTTTGACGCATAGATGAAACTCGACACTCTTTTCTCTTTTAGAAAACATGTATGACTTAGAAACAATAATATAAAATTGATAGGCGCACAACATTGAGATAAGATAGAGTGACAAAGAGAGAAAAGAAGTAAAAAGAGAAAAAGAAAACAGTAAAAGAGGATGAGAGTGAAACAGTTTGAGAGAAATTTAGATGAAGAGATGAGAAAGAGATACAGAGAAAGAGTCGGAGATAGATAGATAGAGAGAGGGAGAGAGAGACAGAGAGAAAGAGAGAAAGGGAAGTAGAGATATCAGATTAGAGAGATGAGAAAAGAAATGAGAAACAGGGGAAATTGTGAAAAACAATGAGAGAATAAAAGATGGCATGTGAGAGATAGCATAACCGAACAAGAATGTAAACAAGAAGTGCAAAAGGGAGAAAAAAAGCAATATATAAAATATATAAAATTTGGGTTGATTGTGATAGTGACAAGGGTTATATTTCATAGCAAACAGATGTATCAAGAGGGTAAAAAATACAGTTAGCAGAGTGGTTCAGGATACGATGCAAATATTCTTTGACTATATTTTGTGTTATTATCATTATTAATTATTATTATAATTTTCTTTTTTTTTTTTGCTTTCGACATGATGTGCATAAATAAACAGTGCCAAGTAAAGGTATAGGAACAAGGTGCCATAGATACAAAGGGGACGACAGGGTTCTCACTTTAGAACGACAGGGTGCCAACTTCACAGTGACAATAGGTTTGTGTCTGTTTTTTAACTCTTGTACTTACAGCAAGACTTGGCCGCGCCCGCCACTTAATAATAGAGTGGGATCATTCTCTCGTCGAGACCTAGGTAAAATATAACCCACATATTAATGTGATTTTTCTTGTAGAATAATATCGAAGTAGTACCTACATATATCATTTCATTTATCATTATCATTATTATCATTATTATTAGTTTTTTTTTGGAAAAAATGAGATTAGCTTCATTATTTTTCAGAAACGTATATTTAATTTTTTTTCCAATAAAACAAATATTATTCATCTCAACAGAACGTTCATATATGTCATAACCACAATTCCAATATGTATGCATTAATGTATATATATTATCAAAATATATACATATATGTAGAATTATGTTGTGCACACGCACGCACACGCACACACACATACACGCACACACACCTATACACATGCTTGTGCATATAATGGAAAATATCGAAGAATGGAGTTAGAAAATTGAGTTCATTGCTTTGTATACAATTGTTTCGTCGTTGTCTATTATAACCAATATTGCGCCATAGTGTTAGCATGTCGACTCGTCAAATGTTGAGGTAATTGCAGAGCAACATGAGATGAAGTGTTTTGGTCGAGAACACAATGCACCACCCGGTTTGGGATTCGCGCCCTCACTACACTCACACTCTGTCTTACACACACACACACACACACACACACACACACACACACCCAGACGGGTGTGTGTGTGTGTGTGCATATGTGTTTATTAGTACATATACATTTTGTATTTGTATCCATGTGTATATGGACAAGTGTAATATCAACGTGCTGTGCAAGAAGAAAACAAAAACAAAGCGAAAAACCTAACGAACAAATTATATGAAGATATATAATTTGGGACAATGTTAACGATAATCTAATGACTATTTAACTAAAAGAAAACATACATAGCTGCATATCATGTGTTGGAATGATGACTGCATTCATGGTAAATTTTTGTCTAGCACCAATACTGCTCTTTATTATTCGAACAATGTATTGGAAATTATCTGTTTTATTGCTTTTGTGAGTCTCAGAGAGAGAGAGAGAGAGAGAGAGAGAGAGAGAGAGAGAGAGAGAGAGAGAGAGAGAGAGAGAGAGAGAGAGAGAGAGAGAGAGAGAGAGAGGATGGAACAAGAAGATATCAAATGTAAGAGAAATGATTTGGAAGGAATAATGTTTCTGTGTGTGCATGTATGTGTTGTGTGCCTGTGTATGTGTTTTGTGTATGTGCGTGTGTGAATGTGTGTAAGGTTATATGCATACATATTTGTGTGTGTGTGTATGTGTGAATGTCTCTCTGTTTATATCGAGGGATTTAGAAAGATAAAGAATGTGTGTGTGAGAGTGATTTGTGTGTAAAAAAAAGAGTCGGATATATAGGCAGTTTGGCTGCACGGTGCAGAATGCAAGAGAGAAAAAGTGAGTGAGTGAAAGAGAGAGAGAGAGAAGGAGAAAGAGAGAGAAAGAGAGAGAGCGTTTGTGAGAGAGGAGAAAGAGAGAGTGTGTGTGTATGAAAGAGAGAGTGAGAGAGAGAGGAGAGAAAGAAAGAGAGAGAGGAAGAGAAAAAGAGAGGGAGAGAGAAAGAGAGAGAGGAAGAGAGAAATAGAGAGAGGAAGAGAAAAAGAGAGGGAGAGAGAAATAGAGAGAGGAAGAGAAAAAGAGAGGGAGAGAGAAATAGAGAGAGTGAGAGTGAGATTTGTGAGAGCAAGCGTTGAAGACAAGCTGCGCTTGGTGAAAAATACACGCTATAAGAGAGAGAATAAGAGAGGAGTGATAAGAGAGAGAGAGAGAGAGAGAGAGAGAGAGAGAGAGAGAGAGAGAGAGAGAGAGAGAGAGAGAGAGAGAGAGGGAGAGTGAGAGAGAGGGAGAGAGGGAGAGAGGGGGAATGAGTGGAAAGGAATAAGAGAGAAGGAGTGAAAGAAAGGAGGAGATAGGAAGTGAGTGAGAGAAAGAGAAAAAGAATCAATTAGATAGGAAAACAAAATGATTTGGAATGAGTATGAAAGTGTGATACGAACAGATAGAAATGATGAGAAACAAGGTAATGTCAAAAAAAAGCTCGTGTGCAAAAATACAGAAAAAATTTGAGAGAGAGGGAGGAGGTAGAGATAGAAAGAGAGAGATAGAAAGATAAAGAAAGACAGATAGAGAGAGGGAGAGAGAGAGAGAGAGAGAGAGAGAGAGAGAGAGAGTGTGTGTGTGTAAGAAAATAGACAGAAAAGAGAAAGTGAAAGTGCAAAAGAGAAAGCAAGGCGGGAAAAGAGCAACAAGTAAGTGACGAAAATAGAGAATAATGTTCTAATTACAGCAAATTCCTGTTACATTAATTCCTTAATTCATATTGGGAATATATTGTGAATTCAACATATTTGTTAATTTTCTTCTTGCTTAGATAAAGAAAGGAATAAAACGATTTTGCAAATGTTATTATATGATTCTATTCTCAGTAATTTTGGCACTACATTTCGAGTATACGTTTATTTAATTCTGAACCAATTGGAATTTTACACAAAACTTTAGAACAAGGGTTAGCAAAGCAATCAATATATACCACCTGTGCAATGAGATTCTAGAGGTCGACTGAATATTGAAAAAAATTCACAGAGGTCAAAACATTTTTGTTTCAAATGTTTAAAATTGAAATAGGATTGAAATATGAAAAAGCGTGTAGTAGCCATTTTTGTATCATTAACATACGAACGAAAATTCTCACAATTTCTTCTTATCACAACATGGGTTTATTTATGCCTAAGTAATGCTTGGCACTGATACAGCTGAATTTCTTCCGACCTTGCGGTCCAATAGCGCAGCAGTAACTGTGTTTTAGCTTTAGTTAAAGCTACGGCTTCAAATCTGCCCAGAGTTGCTTCTCTTCGGTATTTCCGATTGATAATGGTTAAAGAGCTAGAAACGCTACGTCTGGGAATCCGATAGAGAACAACACTGGAAAGATATGGTCTTTTCACACCTTTTACCATAAGAGAGAATTAAGGAAACGTTCAGATGGTCAACTCTTGGAGAATGTTTTTAAACTGTGGAAAACAACATGTGAAACTAAAGAAACCAATTCCCTACAACGCTGGGAAAGACAACCTAATTTTTTCCTAAACTACGAAACACAGTTCAACATAGAAAACATATCGGATAACCCCTTCCTGAAGAAAAAGAAACCAAAAACCCACGCAGAAAGTACCTCACATTTATCTAACTCAAACCACAATCTAGGGGACACAACTTCACCGAACGAATCTCACCTCTACCCAAAAATAACTTCCAAACAACAAATAGGAATTCCGTTCGTAATAGAAAATCCGGACGTAATTTGCAAGGCCCCCCTCCATACAAATTAAAAGAACCATCCAAGCCTCCAGACTAACTTAAACTTTCGGGAACCACTACTTACCAATCTACCCCCATTATCTCACAGACAATGGAAAAATTAACAATCTGAGACTTAACCCTCAACATGAATACTTCAAGCATTCAACTAGACACAACCTAATTAGACACCGTAACTTCTCCACCCACATTACAAAATCAAAAATAGATTTAACCCAAACCCTGAGTGCAACCATAACCTGTTCCACTACACAATCATTCAACCACAAACATGCTACCACAGACACAATTTACACCCATTTTCTCCTCACCAAACCAAATACAATACAGACTTTCCACAACAATCTACCTACTACAACCATTTTTTAGACCTAAATCAGAGAAACAGAGATGTGAAATGGAACAAAATGTACAAAAACAACCGAAAATAATCAACTTATCAAAGAAAATCCTAAGTACTACACGAACTAAAATTCTAGCAAGAGGTTTAAAGTTTACACCAACCCCTTACAGATTGAATCCGAATGAAATCAAAGATAACACTGTGGATTCATGCCGAAAATTGAGCCTCACAGAAGCACTTCACAACTACATCACGAAGATGACTCGTCAGTAAAAAACAAAAATGAATAGTATCCTACAAAAGGCAGAAATAAAGTACTTGATTTTTGTGAACACATTACCAATTTTCCTTTGAATACCCTACAAAAAAAATCGAATTAAATCTAACCTTGACACAAATGAATGGAAAAACCTAATCTAGTTAAAAAATGATATAAACCTGATCATTAAAGAAGCCGATAAAGGAAGTGCGGTAGTAGTGATGGACACAGAGTACTATAAAAGTTTAATACTCTCCATGTTGGAAAACAATATTTACTATGAGAAGATAGTACAATACAATCCAAAGAACACACTTAAAAACGTATCCTCCTTACTTCAAGTACATGGAAAGGGTCTCAATAAAAAAGAAATTGACTATTTATCCAATTTTAAATACAGACTAAGTCATTTTTACGGATTACCTAAAATACACAAAAATTCACATGTTTGTAAAGCTTGCAAAAATTCTCCAAGCCTATGCATTAATGTTCCCCCGCTACTGACCTCAAACTAAGACCTATCATTGCTGGCCCTGCTTGTGAAACCCAACGTTTGAGCAACTTACTCAAACAATTTCTGGAATATGTGAAAAGTTTCATCGGGGATGACTTAGACATCTTCTTCTTCTTCTTCTTCTTCTTCTTCTTCTTCTTCTTCTTCTTCTTCTTCTTCTTCTTCTTCTTCTTCTTCTTCTTCTTCTTCTTCTTCTTCTTCTTCTTCTT
>NC_068982.1:40489018-40499690 GCF_001194135.2 Octopus bimaculoides | reverse complement strand
TATATATATATATATATATATGAAGCCATTCCGTTTCAGTATAGTGGTGTTGTATTTGTATACCTAAGCTATCCAGTGTGTTTGTATACATGAGTACACACATACACACACACACATACACGCACACGCACATACATATGCTTCTATGTATGGTGTATGAGTATGTGGCTGTATATATGTATATTATATTATTTTGAAATGAGTTAGCCATTATAAGGGGAATGTATTTCGCTTCCGCCCATGCAAATTGACAACTTCAATGAAAAGACAATATGAGAAAGGAAATATTTAGATTAGCATAATATTGTAATGTAAAATATTGTAATGTAATTATAGTTTTCATAATTTAAGTCTGTTATAACAACATTGTTGAGACTTGTTTATGTATTATTGTATTTATATTGCAGAGATTTATGATTTAAATTATAGTTCATTAATTTGACAACGTGTCGGCTTTTGATGTTAAGAGGAAAAAATATGTTGCCAATATCTACTACAATATAAGTCGGTGAGCTAGCCGAATCGTTAGCATGCCAGGCAATGCTTGGCAGCATTTCATGCGTTTCTACGTCCCTACTTCAAATTCCGCAGACGTCGACTTTTCCTTTCATCCTTTCGGGATCGATAAAATAAGTCGACCCCAGTTGAACACTGGGGTCGATGTAATCCATTTATACTTTCCCCACAAACTTTGAAACCAGTATTCAGAACAATATTTGAAAATTTGAAACCAGTATTCACAACATTCGAAAATTTGCTTTACTCCTTCGATCTCTAGCGAGAGATTACTTGTGAAATTGATGCCACGAAGCCTTTGAATCTAAAATATCTCCTTGAGAGGGTAAAAAAAACCCCAACAAAGGTGGCAATTATTTAAGACTCACAGGAAACTTTGAGAAATGTCCGGCATCCCCTCTTGCTCTTGTAGGAATGAAAGCCTCTTTTAACACATCATTTAACATAATAAAAAGGAATCCCACCTAGGAAAAGTTAGAGTTACCTTCTTGAATCATGCCGACTCATGAGGGCCCGTTTCTTGGTTTCCAAGACGTATAAATTTCTCACCTGGATGGGACACCGGACTGTCGTAGAATTACTCATTTTTGCCAGCTGAATGGACTGGAGCAACGTGAAATTAAATGTTTTGCTCAAGAACACAACGCGTCGCCCGATTCGGGAATCGAAATCACAGTCTTACAATCATGAGTCGAATGCCCGTAAATACTAAAGAACGCGCATCCACACAACCTATGATGGGAGAGGATATTATTATACCATCTGGAAAAAGAAGTCATAGACATCGATTGGAGGAAGAAAGATAGGACCCATTCTGAATGGTTACAAAGCTACAAAAACGTGTGATGATGAAATCAGAGAAGATATAAAAACGTTACTTTCAGAACTGTCCGAAGTTAGTGCGTATAATCTCATATAACATACAGACACCCATACCCACACGTGCGCGTTAACGTTATTTTATGTACGTTTGCTTGTTAATCCGATTTCACTCTTAGTGGAAATTGATTATTTTGGATTTTAGTTGAAGTTGGAAATATAATCTTTGCAAGTGGCGTATACTTCGCGTTTAGCAACACATGCTAATCAATTGCTTAGTTAAAATTTTTTGTGCCATAATTTTTGCCCGCCATTTATGCTATTATAGTTATATAATTAAGTTTCTCTAACTTTCACTGATGCTGTTGGATAGGAATTGATTGTACGTGTTTTCAACTAATGATATGCAAATTTTTTCTTTCCTGAAAATATGATAATTTTATTGGATAACTTAATGTCCTTGATATCAGCACGAGATCGGATTAATTAGTAAACGCATTCGAAATTATTGTAATGATAGCACTAGGAAATCAACACATTCAGTCAAAGGAGCTTTAGCTATATAATAATTAGCTGGTTTAATAATATCGGTTGCAAAAGTCAGGGCAAATTAAGTCAATTCGATATTATTGGATTTTATACCTCCAGCTCTAAATCGTTATTCATTGGCGCTTTATACGTGTCAAAATATACAATACGGCATCTATGACATTTATACAAGAACAACTACGAATGTCGAAAAACACACTCCGACAAAATCTTTACAGTGGTTTGAAATATAAAATTTACCGATTATTTCGATGTTATCATAGGCTCGTTCGATATGTAATCTACTTAGACTTTATACCCTGGATACACTTATGAATAAATTCGCGACTACAAATGTAAGTTTATATAAAGATAATAGGTTATCCCTATCATAGCAAGCCAGTGGTCATATGCTAAAGAAATTTGGAAAGGATTGATTTGCGTTTATAGATATTTTGGCTTTACAATAATAGTATTCACAAATATGAAGCATAGTTAACTTCTTAGACGATACATGCAGTTCAAACACAGATAAGCAAAGAAACGAAATGAAAAGTCTATTAACAAATGATCCAACCATTGTAAAACGTGTTAGAATATCTAACCTAACCTCAATCTTTGATACATCTGTCCCTTGCTCTATACTAAAATAACGTAACTAGCATGAACAGATCGTCTCTGCACTCTAGGTTCAAATTTCACCGAGGACAATTTTATTAAATATTCTTTCAAGGTTGAAAAATAAAGTACAAGACCATGGTAAGAGAAGAGCATAGATGAAATTGTTGAGTCCCGGACGAGGTGCCCTGCTGTTCTATTTATTGTGACGGGAATTATGCAACGAAACTAATGCTGTATCATGTGTCAGGCCTTGCCTGTCCATTGGACAACATCGGTAGTGTGAAGAAATCTTGTACACATGGTAACTTGTATTCGATAAAAAAATATATATATATATATACCCTGCCTGGGAGGCCTACGCGTTAGAGAGGAATTTTCCGTGTACATATCTATACTCTCACGAGACATACCAATGTTTCAGCTACAGATGTGATTAAATGTGCAGTACATGGAGAGGTACTTTTTAAAAATAAAGTGTAAATGAATTCCTTTTAACTGAAAATTATAACTTTGAATAAAGATTCAAATATATTAGAATAGAAATTGGAAAAAAATTGGAAAAAATATTTCATTAAAAGAAATTGAGGAGAGTTTAGAAGTAGATTAGTCTTATTCGGCAATCTCGGAGTCTAGTAGAGTAAATTGACACCAAATAATACATTTTTTGAAATTATCTGTCTTGGTTTGTCTTCCACGCTGCAATCGTGAAAGTTTTAATACACGATCTCAGACGAAATACCTTGCCTCGCAAGTACATCTTCGAAACTCTAAAAAGGGTCCTTAATATGTTTACTTTTATAAATTCATTGAATTGAGAATTTGAATCTGCGATAATGTGTGATCTACTAACATTTCAAGTGATAAACACTTGACACAGTTAAAAAATAAATAGAGATAGCGGTTTGGAATACACTTTGTGTCGTGGTCAACATCACCCTTTCCCACCAAACTGTGTAAATTCTTTCCCTCTGAATTCTAGAAATGAAGTATATAAGGTTTAGTATAAAGGTTTACTATATAAACCTTTGCTCCTCAACTGCATGATTCCGAGTTAGGTCAGACAGCCGACAACTGATGAAGGGTCGTTCTTTGGGTTACCTGTCCTTGTTTTCCATTTTTCTCTCTCGTTGTGTGCGTATTTAACTCGTTTGATTTTGTACTTCATGTTGTTCACACAGTTGGTGATGTCCTGTACCCATTTATACATATATATATTATTTATATTATTATTTAATTGAACGAAACGCATCCATTTTAAAGTATATATATATATGTATGTATGTATGTATGTATGTATGTATGTATGTATGTATGTATGTATGTATGTGTTTGTGCGTGTATTTGTGTCTGTGTTTGTCCTCCACCACCGTTTAACAGCAGGTGTTGGTGTGTTTACTTTATGTAATCATTGATAAACTGTTTTTAATGAACATACCAATCGCACAAATCCTCTTTTGAATTTTTGAATTGTTTCCACTAAACTACGAGATTGCCATAAATATTTTAATGTGATCTGGGTTGACGTAGGTTCTGTGAATCAGTGATGGAGTCCTTTAGAAGATTTCCTTCAGATTAATCACGAGAACGAGAAGGAAATTCGAGTTAGTTTTTAAGATTTGGATCTCTGAGAGTGAATTAAAATGTAAAAGTTTAGAATAGCAAGCCGTCATTCGCGAATGAATATAGCTTGGTAATATGCACTATGCTTTCGCTAACTATTTTCGCCGCTTATGTATTTGTGAGGAAACACAGACACTGTATCGACCTCCTCAGCGTTAAGGCAGCTGTACCTAAACCTCGTAGCTGATACATATTACAATGAAGTAGACTAAAGCAACGTGAAACGTGTATTAGTAGAAGACACACTGTGCTGTCTGTTTTAGGAATTGACCTTATAATCACGAGCCGAACACACTAAAACGCTTGCTTCATTGTATTCCAGTGATACAGTTTTATAAAATTGCCAGTGTTATTCATATTTTGTTTTGAACTGATTTATAATGCTCAAACCGACTATTGCGAATTATTTCTTCTTTACAATATCTATCGAAAAACAAACACATTAAAATAGTTCTGCTCTCGTAACAGTCTCTTTAAAAGTAGCACGTCTTCTATATCAAACTACCGTCAATAAATATCAATAAATACATATTTCATAATCAGTTTTCTTCTAAAATAATGGATCGAACTTCCTTAGTTGAGTGACCTTTTACGATTATCTCGAAAAAGCTTCACTCGTCACCGAGTACGAGCGATCAATAGACACTGGGGAATATGTATAAAATATTATGGCTCTCAAATAAATAATGCATATATCAAAATGAAACTGAAAACCATTCGCTCCACATCTATCTTTTTTAACATGATTTTTATTAGCATCTGCAACAGAAAAGCATTCAGACATCATTCTTAATTTGACAAAGTACTAACTGCACTCTCTGTAACTGTCTTCTTCTTTGTAATCATCATCTTCACTTTCTCTCCGCTACCGTTTACAGCAATGATTTCTAACTTTGGTACAAGGCCACACATTTAGCAAGGTGGGTGTAGAACCGATTTAACCAATCCTTCAGCACTTGACCAGTTCATACTTATCGACACCTAAATATCCACTGGACGGAATTTCGAATCAGAACGTTGACAAAACCGTGAAATATTTTGTGTGGCAGAATTATAATTTATCACTGTTTTGGGGGATGGGAGGAGGGGACAATAATAGAAATATTTCTTTACGCTGACAGAAGACTATTAATTTACAGGAGAGAAGTATACTACATGTACAATTTCAGCGGAATTTGAACTCAGACCGTAAAGACAATGAAATGCCGCTAAGCATTTTGTCCGACTTACTAACGATTCTGCCAGCTCGCTGCCTCTAGTCTGCAGTATTAATGATTTATAAATTAGGACAACACCTGACACATTAAAGGAGGAGTACATTTGGCTTCCTCAGCCCAGTATTTTGTCTTTTATCTTTTACCTGTTTCAGTTATTAGACTGCGGTCATGTTGAGACACTGCCCTGAATGGTTTTCGTCGAGAAAATCGATCCCATACTTATATTTAAGTCTGGTATTTATTCTATCGATCTCTTCTCTAGAACTGCCAAGTTACAGGGACATAAACAAACCAGCACTGGTTGTCAAGTGGCTGTGAGTACGATCACAGACACAAAAACGCGCATACATAAACGACGGGCTTCCACACAGTTTCCACCAAATGAATTCACTCTCAAAGCATTGGTTGTCTCGAGGATATTGTACAAGACACTTGCCCAAGATGCCACGAAATTGTGGAGTGGGGAAAGAATATGAAACTACACGGTTGCAAAGCGATGCCCTTGACCACACAGTTATATCTGCTTCTATAACCATGTCCCCTTCTATAGCCGAGCCTGCATCTAATATTTATTTATTGGCCCCCGGTGAGGTTAAATGTAAAGTTGATGCCTGCATTTCTGAACCCATAACAGAAATTGTTGTTGGCACTCCGTTGGTCACGGCGATGAGGATTCCAGTTGATCCGATCAACAGAACAGCCAGCTCGTAAAATTAAAGTGCAAGTGACTGAGAACTCCACAGACACGTGTACACTTAACGTAGTTCTCAGGGAGATTCAGCGTGACACAGAATGTGACAAGGATGGTCCTTTGAAATACAAGCATTAATTATTTTTGCTAGCTTAGTGGACTGGAGCAACGTGAAATAAAGTGTCTTGCCCAAGGACACAATGCGCCACCGGGAATCAAACTAACTACATTACGATAATGAGCCGATTACTCTAATCACTATATGCTTATTTGTTCACATTGTTTTGAATTCATCATACATTATTATCATGTAGCTTCGAGATATCGGTGACATCATGATTTGCTTTTTGACTTACATTGCAGGATAGGTATGAGAGGTCAGATCTGGCAAATTTAGAAATAAAGCAGGTAGAATAATTTGGTTGAATATATGTTCGGATTAAATGCTATTGGATTAAACTAACATCTTTGGCATCAAAGTTCTATAATCTGTTACATTTGCAATGACGCCCGCTAATGAGAGCTAAGTAACGTAAAGTATTTACACTTTCTGGTTTTTGTGTTTTATCTTGATTTTTTTCAACTTTACTCGCCCTTTTCTTTTCATTCATCGTACTCTGCTATAACTAAGGCTCTTCTAAACCGCAAATCCATCATCAAAAATCATTCCATTATTTCTATCTCTTTCTAGTATCCTTATTGTTTGTCTTACTATTACATACTTCGTCGCTCTTGAACCGCTGTAATTTTCCTTTTCAATTCTCAGTTTCCTTTGCCGTCTCAGGTTTTTAAGAATTTTTCTACCATAAATTTTTAACACTATCTAGTTTTGAACCGTTGCTTTTTCACATTTTACTCACATTTTATCGCTTCAGTTCTTTATATTCAACAAAATTTATATCTACATCACTTGTTATTTCATTTCTAAAGCTACTTTCACACGGCATTTAACATAATAAAGATTTTGCTTTCAAGCTGTTCGAATCGAACTATTATACGCAACAATCAGAGCTTCAACCGTTGCTATTACTTTTGTAGTGCCACGTCTGCTGCTCTTAGTATCATCACGGCACCAATTATCACTATTCACATCACTGTTACTACTGTCTCCATTGTACTAACCCTATTATCTCAGTTACGTCAGAAAGTGTATTAATATCGATTTTATTTCTGAATATTTGAAAAAAAAGAAAGAATATATATATATATATGTGCGCGCGCGTGTGTGTGTGTGTGTGTGTGTGTATATATTTATGTATGTGTGTATGCATATGCATATCTAAACATATATATATATAAACACATATGTATCCATATCTATATCTCACTATATGTATATGTATGTATATATCTATCTATCTATATAAACACACACACACACACACACACACACACATATATATATATGTATGTATGTATGTATGCATACATACATACATACTTACATATAGGTATTGGTATACATAAATACACCCACACATACTCATATTATATATCTCTCTCTCTCTGTCTGTCTGTCTGTCTCTCTCTCTCTCCCTAACTCTTTCTCTCCCTCTGTTTTTCTCTATCTCACACACACACCTATATCCACACACATCCACATACATATTTCTGTTTGTTTCATCATTAACTGCTTCTTTGCTACTGCTGCTGCCGCTATTCTTGTTGCTATTTTCTATTGTTTAACTTTAAGTCGTTTATAGATGTAATAGAGCAAATAATTCTATAAATATCGGCCACAATGGATTACACGAAATGCTGATGAACGATAATTCTACTTGTATTAATCTACTTAGTCAGATTGTCGAATATAATGTTGACTTAGTGGCGCAGACAAATGAACAAAACAAATCATTAATTTGATGATGCCCGTCAACAGATATGTTATGGTTATAATTTGCGACCTATTTAAAGCGTTACTAAGTCAAAGAGAAGATTCAGTTGATTGTTGACTTCCTACGTAAAGCAGGATTAATCTTTAAACGTTTACTTCCTTACTGATGCCATTCACGTGACTGAAGCCATTTGTGTGTGAGTGTAAGCAGAACGAGAGTAGAGATGGCATACCGTTGCTGAGCCAGCGGATGGTAAGGAAAACGACTTTGACAAAACTTCGTTGACTGAGTGAGTAATGAGCGATTGCTCAGACAATCAATTTGTATAATTGGTTAAATGGTTAACCAATTGACTGATAAAGACAGAGAAGTGAAATAGAACCAGTGCATCTGTTTATTATTATTATTATTATTATTATTATTATTATTATTATTATTATTATTATTATTATTATTATTATTATTATTATCATTATTATTATTATTCTGTTTCCATATACGACCCAGAGTAGAGAGACCAAGCCATTCATCGATGAGGCAATTGAATGTGACGATAGGACTTTGATAAACCTTCACTGATCGACTGAGAGACCGAGCGTTTGCTCAAACAATCGATTGGTTAATTGCTTACATGGTTAGCCAGTTACACGGTTAACTAGTTAACTAATAAAGAAAGAGAAGTAAAATAGAACCAGTGTGTCTGTGTTTATTATCATTCTGTTTTCGTAGACGATATATCATTATTTTGTTGACTCTCAGGGGAGAAGCAGATCTGGAGTTGAGAGAGCAAGCCATTGATGAGGCAGCGAAAGATGACTAAAAAGGATTGTGACGTGCCTCGCTGTTTGACTGATAGAACGATTTATCAAACAATCGATTAGTTAATTGGTTAAAGGGTTAACCAATCGACTAATAAAAAAAGAGAAGTGAAATAGGACCAGTACGTGTGTTTATTATTAGCATAATGGCTCTTCCGAGATTCATCAAAATACGTTTCAACATTCGAGTTCACAACAAGAATCTCACTAAACAACTACAGAAACGAAATTTATTATCATGCAGCAGTAGTCTGCTCAAAATAGTGAATAAATAGTCAAGCATGAAGTAGATCTTGTAGGTAAGTCATAAAGATGATCGTTGCAGGTTATTTTCTGTCAAATGGGACGAGATAATTGGCAGCAAATCGTGTTTGTTGTAAGAAACAGGCCTAAGAAAACATGTCTCAGAAATTAGCAGTAACATAGTTTTTACATTGTTGAAAGTAGAACAGCTTTAATTCTTAAAAACAAATTGTGTTTTTAGTTATTGATGAAGCACATGAGCTATAGTTGAAACGATATGTAAACAAAATTATAGAGTAAATGAAATAAACCTATATAGATGTTTATATATATATTTAATGGCAACACTAGGGTATCTTTGCACTAAATATAGGCTGTCAGTGAATCAGTCAATGAGTGCCAATTGGATCGATTAGAGTTGTAGTTTTAAAACCGATGTACAGGAGGAATAATAGTATGAATATTGGTTTCAAATTTTGGCACAAAACCAGCAATTTCAAAAGAGGAGTTAAGTTGAATATATTGATCCCCGAAAGGATGAAAGGAAAAGCTGACCTTAGCGGAATTTAATCTCAGAAGGTAAAGACGGACGAAATCCTGCGAAGCATTGTGCCTGGCGTGCTAACGATTCTGCCAGCTCGCCGCCTTAAGGAATAATATCAATTCTGATTTCAAACTTTGGCACAAGGCCAGCACTTCCGGGGAGGGCTTAAGTCAATTACCTCGATCCCAGTGTTCAACTGATACTTATTTTATCAACCCCGAAGGGATGAAAGGCAAAGTCGACCCCGTGGAATTTGAACGCAGAATGTGAAGACAGACGAAATGCCGCTGAGCATTTTTTTTTGCCTTAAAGAATAATATCAGTATTATTAGGAAATTCTACTTGACTAAAACCGCATTCACGCTCGATGAAACCAAACAGTGTTCGATAGATTTTCCCTCAATTTTAGATATTCTATGTGCAACTAGTTGACACTCATACCAGCCACGCTAAACGGTGTAGCTGTACATTCAGTATTCTGCATTCATTCACATTGCTTTGAAGCAGGATTTAGAAATTTTTAATAGCTTTATAAGCATTAAATAAAATGACGTATATTTAAAAATATTTTATAAGCATTAAATGAAATTATCCGTGTTGAAACATTTTTAGATGTATTAAATGAAATTATATTTCTCAAAATATATTTCAGATGCATTAAATAAAATTACCGTTATTTAAATAAATATGTTTGATGCCTTAAATATACTATGTTTTGAAATATATTTTAAGACGTATTAAAGGAAGCAGTATTCATTGAAATATACATAAATTAGAATTTCTCTAAAATGATTTCTTTATCTCTCGTGCCATTAAAAAATATTTCAATATCTTCCTCGTACGTGAAGTGATTCGAAAGTTGCTTCAGCTAACAACTGAAGTTAGTTGCCCTTAGTTGAACTTCTTGATGTACGTTTCGACCTCTTTTCTCTCTTTTTATACATCCATCTCACCTGCCACATCGCATCCAGGATAGCTGATCTGTTACTAGACGCCGCGACCACCTAAGGTAGGCTAAGTAGTCACGTCCACACTGTTGAACAAAATTACTGATTTAGTGCGTCAATTTAGGCCAATGAATATTCTTTGGCGCTTTGGTGAGACACAGGTCACTCTTCCCACAATTTCTCTACGTCTGTCTGTCTGTCTGTCTGTCTGTCTGTCTGTCTGTCTGTCTGTCTGTCTGTCTGTCTGTCTGTCTGTCTGTCTGTCTGTCTGTC
>NC_068982.1:40484524-40488865 GCF_001194135.2 Octopus bimaculoides | reverse complement strand
ATATATATATATATATATATATATATATATATATATATAAATTCAATAATAGGATGAATTCTTTTACAAGAATTTATCAAGTAGAAAAAAACCTCATAAGGGAAAAAAATCCATCATTTATTCCCAAAATATATTTATTTATATAAGGGCATTACTATACAAGAATGCTTCACGCTATGAGGGACTGTAAGGTCAGACTACCATGTGTTTTTTTATGGTAGTCTGACCTTAGAGTCCTTCATAGCGTGAGGCATTCTTGTATAGTAATGCCCTTATATAAATATATATATATTTATATAAATATATTTAGATAGAAAGATAGATATTGTATTGTTCCGTTATTGGTGGGGTCAACAAAACAAATGTATTCCGTCCAGTGAGAAATAAATATCATTTAATACACACAGGATTTAAATGTTAGCTACAATGGTTTGGATGGTCACCTCTACTAATTCTACAAGTTAATGCTAAACTTGTTGGACGATCTCTTGTCAGATGTCTACCACAACTGGCAGCAGAGCAGCAATATTTCTGTGCTAATAAAGGACACCAACAGAAGGAAGGTGGAGGTCATTTTTTGGCACATAAGTCTGCTAAACATAGAGTTTAAAGTTTTGGCCAAGGTCTTAGAGAAAAGGTTGGCGTTTGTCGTCGGTGGTCTGATGGGGAAAGTGCAAACTGCGCCATACAGAACAAATGCATCCTCGATGACTTCCACTTTAAGCGATGCGTCATAGAGAGGGATGAAATCAAAGCTGTTTTCGGCGGTGCCCTGTTCAATTTGGGTCACTCAAAAGTGTTCGATGGGGTCGGCATTCGTTACTTGGAAGCCGCTCTGAAATATATCGGGTTCGAACTCGTTTTCACAATTTGAATCTCTGCGATGTACAACAGCACCGGCTCGGTGGTCCAAGTAAACGGCCAACACTCGTAACCGTATCGTATCACACGCTCGGTCTGTCAGGGCTGCCAGCTTTCGTTTCTTCTGTATTTGCAGGCTCTTGAACTACTGCTGCAGAAGTTAGAACACTTGAGGGGCAGATTTTCATACCTGGTATACGATTGGGCTGAGTTAGCGTTCACGAACTACCTTACTATCATGGTGTCGGACGTCACTCAAGTGGAGATGGTCGGCACAAGAATGCGAGACAATGAAAAGAGCCAAAATCAACGAGAACATGTCAGTAGGCTTGTGGCTGGGCACCTGGAGGAGTAGGTCCATGCTTTCGGATGGCATTGTGGAACGTTGGACCGACGAACAGGTTAAACTACTCTGGTCTGTATATATAAAATATGTATATATGCCACACACACACAAACACATAATATATATATATGCTGTGCATACATATATGTGTATATATATATTATGCACACATAGATATATTATGCACACATAAATATATGTATGTATGTATATGTTATACACATACACATATATACAGAGTGAGAGAGAGAAAGGAAGAAGCAAGCAAAGAGAAAGCGATTGGAAAAGCAAGATAGATAAATAGACAGAAAATCATTTACTTTGGCTGAAATCAAATATTTAAAGAGCATGAAATATAATCTAGTATCCCCAATATTTCCCTCGTTTCATTTTTAAAAGCCTGATCATGCGAAGGGAAAACTTTTCTGCAGCTGTATTTCTTCAATCTATGATGATAAGGAACCGAAGATCTTATTTAGTAAAGCTTTAAAGCAGCGTCCATTTAATATACCATTGTCTTTTCCTAAATAAATGCTCTCTTTAAAAACACGTGAGATTAGAAAAATGAACGTGTTAGAGCACTTGTGGATCACACTGAACTTTCGTGTGAGTAATACAGAGTATATACTTAGAATTTTGTTTGACACAAAAAAACGTTTTCTAGTAATAATTAGTTGATGAGTAGACAGAATAGATATATGTCCATAAGATAAAAAAAAAATAAGGAAGCAAAATCATTAACACGGTAGCACATACCTACTGAGACGAAATAACATTAACATTTTATTGATTTACCCCAATATCGATTTGTCTTCATTTCACATAATATTTTTGCTTGTTTTATTATTTTTTTAGTCTGTTTCTTCCGAGAAATTTCCTTTGGTGCGTTCTATTATCGCTGCATCTACTTATCTCATTGATCTTGTAGACCAATCAATTAAACATGTCATACATTTGTAAGCCTATATTCCGGTATTAGAGTATGGTTTGAATGTTGGTGCAGTATGATGCTTTACGATGTTTTAATGCCTGAGTGAAAGGGGGACATTTACCAGAGAAAGAGGCAATGTTCTGATTCATTTATGATCGGAAGTAATATTGTCAAAGAATATACAAATATACAATTCAAAGATTGGCGAACGACTTCGTGGCGCTAAACATTGATTGTTCCTTAACTTAAGCACATGTATTTAATTATTTCATTGAATATAGCTACATTTAAACAATAGAGTCTGTGCTTACAGGTTTTTAAAAAACTGATTATCTGATTAGTGAATTTCTGACTGGTGAAAATATCTAGGGATATCCTGCTCGCTGCAGAACAAACAACTCAAGTAATTTCATTCATAACGTTTTCTTGCCGATATTTCTTTCTTTCTTGCGCCGATACACAAACGCACACACACATATGTATATAAATGTAAATATAGTTAGGCGCGCGCGCGCACACATATGGGTGTGTGTATGTACACTCACGCATATGTGCGTGCGTATATACGTATGTATGTATGTATGTATGTATTTAAGTATGAATGTTTACATGTATGTATCTCCTCTCAGTAAGAAGTTTGATTCTAACCACATGGTTCTGAGTTGAGTCCCGTTGCATGTACCTTGGCCACCTGTTTTCTACTATTATCCCGGGCCAACCAAAACCTCGTGAGTGAATTTAGCAGACGGAAACGGACACCCGGTTAGAATGTTGCAGGAAAGAATCGCAGAACGGGTTTTTCAAGATGAATCAACCGGTAGGAGTCCTAGCGTAGACCAAGAACAAGACAGTTGGATTGCATACATAGTCTCAGTTGGTCACGCTTTGGGATCCAACCAGAAAATCTAATGACGGTTGCATCTAACAGGATCCTATGGAGGAGGCACCTGAAAACACTAGCACAACGACCCTTCCAGGAATAACAAGCAGAGAAGATGGATGGATGGCACTATCTGCGTATCTTATCTTCACACTATGACAGGTGTAGGAGTGACTGTGTGGTAAGTAGCTTACTTACGAACCACATGGTTCCAGGTTCAGTCCCACTGTGTGGCACCTTGGGCAAGTGTCTTCTACTATAGGCTCGGGCCGACCAAAGCCTTGTGAGTGGATTTGGTATACAGAAACTGAAAGAACCCCGTAGTATATATGTATATATCAGTACATATTGTAATATATATATATATATATATATATATATATATATATATATATATATATATTGTGTGTGTGTGTGTATACGTTTGTGTGTCTGTGATTGTCCCCCCAACATCGCTTGACAACCGATGCTGGTGTGTTTACGTCCCCGTAACTTAGCGGTTCGGCAAAATATACCGATAGAATAAGTACTAGGCTTACAAATAATAAGTCCTGGGGTCGATTTGCTCGACTAAAGGCGGTACTCCAGCATGGCCACAGTCAAATGACTGAAATACGTAAAAGAGTAAAAGAGTAATTATTTCATATTTTAGCATAAAACCAGCAGTTATTATGGGAAGGAGTCTGGTCGATAACATCAACCTTAGTGCTCAACTCGTAATTAATTCATCAACCCGGCGGGATTCGAACTAAGAGCGTAAGGAGACGGAAGAAATGTCTGAAAGCTTCTTGACCAACGTCCTGCCAGTTAACCACTCATTGGACTCAGAGAAAGTAAATTCAATTTACTATCGTCTGTATCAGTCTCCATAAAGCCTCCTTTAGTTGACAGATCCAAGACGCGAACACCTTTAGACAGTCACTCCGTTGCCATCAACAGCATCCTGTATTTCATGTCGCATATTTTTCTCATCATCTTTCTTTTTTATATATTTCTTTATGTCATCCTTTTTTTTTATCCATACAAACTGCATTAAATCAACTGTAACAAAAGCGTCTCGAATTCATTCACATCTAGTTGTTTGAAATACTGAATTACAACCCCTGACGAAATGGTTGAATGAGCACATTTGATCTGCATGGACTCTTCAAACGGATCGAACTTGTCCGTCGAGTGACATTCATTAGACAGTATATATATATATATATATATATATATATATATATATTAATGTATATATACACACACAACACACACTCGCACCGCGCGCGCACACACACACACGCAAACACACACAAATACATACAATATATATGCATGTAT
>NC_068982.1:40483065-40483960 GCF_001194135.2 Octopus bimaculoides | reverse complement strand
ATATATATATATATATATATATATACACACACACATATGCGTGTATATCTATGTGTATGTGCGTCTTAATGTCTTTGTCTCCTACCACTGCTTCACAACCGGTGTTGGTGTGTTTTTGTCCCCGTAACTTAGCGGTTCAGCAAAAGGTACGATAGAAAAAGTACTAGGCTTAAAAAAAAAAACAGTCCTGGGGTCGATTTGTTCGGCTAAAATCCTTCAAAGCGATGCCCCAACATGAGTGAAATAAGGAGAACATGAAACTTAAAAGATACAGGTTATTGTGTCTGTGAATGTGTGCGTATCTACATATTACGACTGGCTTATTTATCATAGATCATTCCCGTTGGTTTTTATCATTTATATAACACCGGAGCCTTAAGGAATATCATAGTATCCCTATCGTGGTGTGTACATGACATGAGGTGTGGTATTATGTCATAATCCATCCATACATATAAATAAGATACAAAACCAGCAGACCTTCAGTAAATATTGATCAACTTGTTACCAAAGCAACTACCGTTAGAAAAGTGTTGTTTCGCGGAAGGAAGAGAGCGAAAAAAGAATAAAATAACATTATCAATAGCTATTGTATTATTTTCCACTGTTGTCAGCAACAACGTCAGACTGCAGCGAGAACAGGAGAAAGAAACAATGTGGAATGCAAGGAACCGGAGTAGAAGCAATATCTTCGTGGGTGTGAGCGTACTTAAACACTCGCAAATATATAAGCATAGATAGATAGATAGATAGATAGATACACACACACACACACACACACACACACACACACACACACACACACACACTCACACACACACATATATATATACATATATATATATATAAATATATATAAGCATATATGCATATATATATGCATATATATATATAT
>NC_068982.1:40478445-40478890 GCF_001194135.2 Octopus bimaculoides | reverse complement strand
ATATATATATATATATATATATATATATATATATGTGTGTGTGTGTGTGTGTGTGTGTGTGTGTGTGCGAGTGTGTGTGTGTGTGTGTATGTGCGTGTATGCGTATGTGTTTGTGTCTTTGTTTGTCCCCGCAACATTGCTTGACAACCGATGCTGGTGTGTTTACGTCCCCATAACCTAGCGGTTCGGCAAAAGAGACCGATAAAATAAGTACTAGGCTTCCAACGAATAAGGCCTGGGGTGGATTTGCTCGACTAAAGGCGGTGCCCCAGCATGACCGCAGTCAAATGACTGAAACAAGTAAAAGAGTAAAAGAGTATATATGTATATATATAGAGAAATACAGATGTCATATAGCGTAAATCAGCGATTTATTAAAAATATCTCCTTTTTTTGAATGCCATGTCATCTTGGGAGAAATCTTGATTCTTGGGATTATTTCCCG
>NC_068982.1:40474216-40477693 GCF_001194135.2 Octopus bimaculoides | reverse complement strand
CAAAGTAAGCAACAAAGTATCAAGTATTAAATTAATGTAATGATTGCATTGTTCAATTAACTGGAGTCGCTTGAAACAGTCGTACTGTATCACTACTTGATATCCTTTTGCTTATTTTGATTATATATATATATATATATATATATATATATATATCCCTTCACCGTTCTCTTTCTCTCCCTCTCTCGTTGCTCACACGTGACCAGCGGCTATCGTTCTTTCTTCCTCTTGCTTTAGAAGAGATAAGACCTACTTTTGCCTGTCTCCTGACTTAGCTCCTTTCTCCAGCGTTCACCACTTTACCTCGTTATGTCTCAACATCTCTCACTGTTTGTTTTACTGTTTTGTTCTTACTGTCATGTTTTTGTTACCATTTTAACCCTCCGCAAAAATCTCAAATTTTATTTTATTTGCTTTGCGGGAAGGACTGTCTTAACGAAATCGCGTCTTGTCCCAAACTTCGAAACGCGGTGTAGATAAAACAGGGGACAACTGATGAAGGGATTGTTCTTTATGTTGCCTGTCTCGTTGCTCTATTTGTTTCTTTCGTTTTTCGAAAAAAAGTTCGTTTTCCATGTTTTTGTTTTTTTGTGTTCTCGTTTTTCATTTTGTTCACTTTTTTAACGTCCTGTACCCATAAATACATGTATATATACATATATATGTAGGTATGTACATATATGTATGCATATATGCTTATACACACACACACACACATATATATATCATAATATATTATATTATATGTTGTATATATATATATATATATATATATATTCTTCCTTTTTGGAGGTTGACACCGGTACCAAAGGTTTAATGTAAAGAGAGATATGTTACAATTTTTAAGCCTGCCACATGGGAAGGTAGGTACTCGTAACCACTTTGGATGAGAATACACGAGTTTACTCGAAACTGTACGGGATTTCGGAATAAATAAATATACATATTATGGGAGTTTGCTTAGAAGGTAATCTTAATTGTTGTCTCCCTTGCATAAGCCCTTAGTTTTATTTTTGTAATGAACTGCGTTCACCGTGGATTATTTAATTCCTTAATCATCTTATGCGAAAACGCTCGTGCACGTCCAGATATGTTCGTCGCTACATTCATGTACGTAGCTACATTCATGTATGTAGTTACGAATATAGCTAGAAAATTCCTGAAACATAGACAACCACTTTCCTCACTCACATACGTATCACAGGATGTTCAATAGAGTCAATCATTTTCAACCACAATAAAATAATATTAAAAAAATCCACTGATGATCTTGTAATTATAGATCCTGAACAATAGGTGCCAGGAAAACGAATTACTATACAAGACTGGCATTAAGGATTTGAATTTATATCGGAGTGACGGGAAATATCTTCGATGAAAGATATACGCAGCATTTAACTTCGTTCAGAAATAAAAGCAAAATACACCCCAAATCGTTATCCGTTGGACTAGAAAATTGTAAAGAGATCCCTCTTTAAATAAAGTTATTTGTAGCTTTATTAGCGCACAAGCAAGGAATATATATGTGCCAATGCGGTGTTGAACACTTACTCTGACTGTTCGACATTAAAGTCTATCTATCTATCTATCTATCTATCTATCTATCTATCTATCTATCTATCTATCTAATTAGGAAATCGGGGTTTGGATTTTGACTGCTCCATCTATCATGTTAGGTGTCCTGTTAGGGTCAACTCATTTGTGTTTAAATGTACACTAATTTTATATGAATAATATATAGTCTATTGACTATTTTCTGCATGCTAGGCCACTGGTAGAAACATTTCTATAATTTTCCTACCCTGTATATTTTTCGGAATTTGATTTTAGTAATTTTGAAGTAAGTCGACATTTTTATTTGCTGCCGACAAAAACTGCGCTTGTGCGGTGGATTTGAAAAATTATAATATATAAAGATGAGACGTGTGCTATTTTGCCTTATAATTACATGTTAATCTTTGGCGTACCCGCTGATAAGAACTTCGCCCTGCAAATTATTTCATTTGCTAATTAAAGTTCGAAACCATGGTCCGGTAACAAAATATGGTAAAAGTTTTTATTTTTCATTTCCTTCGAAATTACCCCTAACCGTGGTTTGGATTTTAACTGCTCCTTCTAGCATGTTAGGAGTCCTGTTAGGGTCACCTCTTTTGTGTTTAAATGCACACTTATTTTTATATCTATCTATCTGTATGTATGTATATATCTATATACTTCGAATTATACAATAGAAGCAGCTCAAGAGTGAGTTCTTTATATAACATACATAAATTTTATATATATTTAATTATGTGTGTGTGTGTGTGTGTATACATATACATACCCAGAGATAACGGGCTTCTGCACGATTACCGCCTAGCAAATTCACTCAGAAGTCCTTACTTGGCCCCACGTCTGTACTAGTTGACAATTTCAAAATGCGTCGCCCGATGGAACTGTACTCAAAAGCATCTGGTCGCGAAGCAGATTTTTTTAAAAATTCGAATCATCTTTATATATATATATATATTTATAGTAACTGAATTGAAAGATAGTAGGTGTTGTAATAGAATGTAGTTGCACTTAAAATACGAATTTTCTAACAGTCAACGTCCTGATCATTCTCGCGTTATCAAAGTGTTGTTATTTAATAGCTTTGTTCTCTCTCGAAAATCAAACGTATCGACTCGATTGCAGTCGTATTAGAAGATAATATTGATGTTGTGTCTGAAAGCATTCACGCGCGCGCGCGCGCATACACACATACATATACACACACACATACACATACACACTCACACACACATACATGCACGCGCACGTATACACACACAAGAACATATATATGTATGCGTTTCCATTTGGATGCAAGTGTATATATGTTTGCATGTATATATATATATATATATATATATATATATATATATATATATATATGTATATGTTTATATATTATATATATATACATATATACTCTTTTTTTTTACTCGTTTCGGCCATGTATATACACATTCAGCACCGCCATGTAAATACACATGCAGTAAGTGTGAATGACTTTACGCCTGGAAACATTAAAGTAGTCAGTACTTCCTTAGAGAGAAATACGTAATATTTCTATCTTGATTTCATGTTTCTAAACTTCCTTTATGATCACCGACCTTCTCTAAACCCACCCAGATTTATAACCAGTGGAATACCAGCTCAAAGCCATGGTATTAATTTCATGTTATAGTTTATTTCTACATGCATAGGCAGACATACGTACACACACTCACTGCACCTATGCACACGCACAAACTCACATACAGCAAACACATTAATATTTCTGTATCAATATTTCTTCTGAGTGCAAGAATGTGTGCATTTATGAAAATCATGCGTGTATACTCCTGTGTAGCTATATGTAGCTACAGATGTAATACTGACGCATTCATGGACATGTGTACTTGCCTTCATCACACACACACACACACACACACACACACACACACACACACA
>NC_068982.1:40471435-40474151 GCF_001194135.2 Octopus bimaculoides | reverse complement strand
ATATATATATATATATATATATATATATATATATATATATATATATATATATATATACATACAGAGATACATACATACAAACATACATTAAAAACTATTAAAATTACATTCCTGTCAATTTTTAATCATTATTTATGAATTCTTAATCGTTATGTCGAGCATATCAAAAGGCTGCATATACTATAATGGTGTTTCATAATCTTTTATCGGTGAATATATATGATATAATAGGTCTTAACAAGATGACAAAGGTCCGTATTTCTGAAGTGTTTTTATTTATTCATAGATTCATTCCCAGACGTCTGTCTTCTGCTTGATGCTTTTCAAATAATTTTTGTTATCATCTTTTTCTGAAGTCCTCAGCGGCTTTGATTGATACTTTATACCTGCTTAAGTTTACTAAACAATAATCTCAGTGAAACAAGTATATACCAACAACAACAGCTATTGCGACAAAGCTACATAACGATTTTAACATTTGAAAACAATAACATCTAAGAACATACATCGAAATATGCAGTCGACAACCTACAATAATAAGTAAATAAAAGAATCAAGACTAGAACTTATGAAATGATCGGGTTATTTCAACATGGCGAAAAATATGATTGGATGAAATTTTGAATTCATCAAGACGAATCATTCTGTGTTAAGAGTAAGTTGAGTGAAGTAGACAGAAACGGCAAAAAGCCAAACGAGCTTCTATGCAGTCGTTCGATTCGCTAGAATTAGCAGCTACATCTGACCTGAAGTTGGTCTAGAATAATTGTGCAATGTTTTTCCTTAAAATCGAAGAAAATAAGTAAATATAGAACTATAAATAAAACGAATGGTCGCAACAGAAACGACTTTGATCACAATTTTGTTTTGATCAAGATTGATCTGGAATGCAACAGTACCAACCATCACAAGCACAGCAACATGAACAAGAGCAACAACAGCAGCAGCTGCGACAAAAACAACAGCAGCAGCAGTAGCAGCAGCAGTAGCAGCAGCAGCAACAACAACAACAACAAAGGTCAGATGCAGATATATATGGAATGAAAATATTTCAATATTTCAAAATTTCAAATTGGTTTCTATAATTTTGTTTTGTTACATAATGTTTTACTGATAATACAGACATGATTTTAGTTTTGGCTTTACAGTGATCAATGTTAACGTGACATCGCCTTGTAACTGGCATTAAAAAAAAAACCCACAGCTTTCTCGGAACCTAAGATCTCGATATACAGTGTTAAAATTTTAGATCTTGCTGTTTGTTTTTGCTGAACCCCGGATCAGCTCTGAGCATGTCAGTGGATAATCTAAATGCTTTCCTTTCTGCAAGTTAATTTATGCTGTTAAGTTAAATGTGCGCAAAAAACTAAATCACCGAAAAATGTGAGATGAACGCACACATATTTCTGTGGGGGTTCTGTTGATGCTATGTCAAGGTAGACGTTAGCTGTTGTGAAGAATAAATTAAATGCTAAGCAGAATTACATATGACACATAATTGTTCGTAGAATGATATACCAGAAACTTTGAGCCACTTGCTTCTGTAGAACAAGTGACACAAAGTGCAAAAAAAAAAAGAAGAAAAAGAAGGCAAACTAGAGTTTTCAATGCATCTATAGAAGAGTTTGCTCCACAGATTCTTACTCCCTAAATGGTTAAAGGAACACTCATGCAATCAATGTGGTGTCTCTAAATGATACGATTTGATAGGTATTTAGCTGTTTGTGTATTCGGGTGAACAACCACGTAGATGCTCAGTCCTTGGATCGAAATTTTTTCTCCTTTGTATCGGGTAAAATAATAAGATTAAATAGGGTACGTATGCTTAGATGGTTTTGTGGCAGACACAAAAATGATCATGAAAATGATTCAACGTAAAATCTTAGGCGGCTGTCCACTTCGCAGAAATCGACAGACCCACACAAATATAAGCAGACAGAGAGAGAGAAGTATTGTTTGTCTGCCTGTCTGTCTGTCTGTCTGTCTGTCTGTCTGTCTGCCTGTCTGTCTGTCTGTCTGTCTGCCTGTCTGTCTGTCTGTCTGTCTGTATGTATGGTATGTCTGTTCTATGTGTGGATGCATATACATATGGTGTATATTGTTTATGTATTGTATATATATATATATATATATATATATACATATATACATACATATACTGTGCACTTGTATACATGTTTATTATATGAAGAATATATATGCGGGTTTATGGATATATATGTTCCTGTGCATAAAGATATATATATATATATATATATATATATATATATATATATATATATATATGGATATATATATATATGTCTGTGTGTATGTGAGTGCATGTGCGTGCGTGTGTGTGTATGCGCGCGCAGGTGTGTATGAACATGTGTGTGTATATGTGTGTGTGTGTGCATATCTATGCACTTTCTTCTTGAATGACATGTTTATCGCATTTGGATTTGGAATGAGCAGATTTACAAAATTATCAAAATTAGCAAGAGAACTAACAGAAGATATCTTTGTATAGGGAGGTTTTGTTTAGTTCTTAAGTGATTTGCTTTCATTGTGAAAGGCCTCCGAAGATAAACATTCAGACTGAATTTAAACTGCAATGACAACAATACGTTTAAATCGTATTAGTGATACAGGAAATTTCAAAGAATGAGAAATGAATGAATGCATATCTTGAGCTTAAAAAACTAAATTTTATATATATATATATATATATATATAT
>NC_068982.1:40466687-40470608 GCF_001194135.2 Octopus bimaculoides | reverse complement strand
TATATATATATATATATATATATATATATGTATAAACAAAGAAAAAAGCAAACAAAAAAAGAAACCCAGGTAAACAAAACTCATAAAAGAGGACAATTGTTAACAGTAAGCATAAGAGATGAGCTCGCATATATTCGAAAAGTCAGAACTAATCTGTTTCTGTGGAATAGTAAAATTACTTTTATGATAGTGTATATTGATCACAGTTTGAATAGTAATATGTATCATAGTGATCACGTGACCGACTAGGCTATCAAATGTTGCTACACGTCGCTGGTCACAATGCACTGTTGCATTGTTTTATCCTTTAAAAGACGCCACCCCGCTAACTAGGCAAGCAATCATGGAAAATTGGGGGTGGGGTGATATGTGATTTTTTAACGCACCGAAAAGTTGTCAGTGGATATACTCCCCTTTGCGGCAGTCGGCGCTGCGTCTAACATGACCCATCGTCTGAAGTTTTGACACCTCCTTCGGTTTTGTTGTCCTATATCATTCATAAAGTAAATTTGGAGGAACTGTAGTTGTTGATTTGTAGGTAACAGGGAACCAATGAGGTGATAGACTTGCACTTGAACTTTGAACGTCAGTGTAAATCCATGTTCAACTATCTCCTTAGATGCACCAAACGATGTCATTTGAAATGCAGAGTTGTATTGTCTGATATTGTTCAGAAAATCATTTGACTTGATGAAAGTACTTTCCAAAAAATCTATCAGAAGTTGAGGAGGAGCTGGTAGTGCTGGCAATCTTACCTTACTGCCTGAGCAGTGCATGCCATTAGTTTCATTTCGGAATTTTAAAGTTTTGCAGTAAATGACAATTTCAGTTTAGCACACCAAGTTGGACAAAATTATCATTTTTATATGAATGGGATGGATCATATCTGAAGCAGCTCCAGGTGTTGTGAAGAAAGAATCTGTACGTAGTTTCTGAGAGCTATTCTATTGGACCGTTGTTTTAATGATTCGGCATCAAATGCTGCAGCGTGCGTTTGCTGATCTTGGGAAAAATCTCGCGTTTGCTGATCCTGGGAAAGTCACATCTCCCTTCTGCACTGAGATTCCATTTGACGTACTGCAAGATGCCTTTGTTGATCTTGAGAAAGTCTCATCTCTTTTCTCTCTTGAGAGTCTCGCCTTCGGTTTTCTTCAATCCTCCTCGCTTTATACTTGTTTCTGGAGAGACTACGTCTTTTCTTTGGTGGCGTATTTTTTTCAATATTTCAAAACAAAAATTACGAACATAGAAGAAATTATACAGTAATCTCTATTATTGTAAGGAGTTGTATATATGTAGTATGTCTTTACTTTTGTATGCAGTATAAATTAATCAAATATAAGCAAATTAACCAAATAGAAAAACATGTATGAACTGCTAATTCAACGGTAAATTTGCAATTGCTGCGATAATTATTAACTGGTAATTGAACGGTAAATGTGTAATTTATATACCTTGGACCTGCCACCTCACTGCATTTTGTCAAGAGTTTCACCTCCAGCTGTTCATTATGTCAGTCAACACATACACTGACACGCCATTTTGCTGTCGTGGCCGTAAAGACAGAAAATTGCCGATGCTGCGTAATGTTGTTCACATTAGGATATAATTAGAATTAAAAGTGAACAACATCAGTCTCATAACAGAATTAAAAGTGAAAAACAATATTATATCACATTACAATATAGATTTATTCTTTCACTTTTGACATGCAATACCGAACCAGTGGCAATATTGTATTGTTTTAATCCAAATGAGGAAAAAATTACATGTTGACATTTATGGCGTCTGATACTATTACCATGTAAAATTTGATTTGATTTTTTGATTCGGTTGAGCCGTTTCAGAATGGGTTGGGAACTGACAGAAATACAGACAGATATATATATATGTATGTATGTATGTATGCATGTATGTTTGTATGTATGTATGCATGTATGTATGCATATGTGTTTAGTGTTAACTGTCGGAGAAAGAGAGAGAGAGAGAGAGAGAGAGAGAGAGAGAGAGAGAGAAGGAGAAAGAGAGAACGAGAGAGAGTGAGAAAGAAAAGCAGACAGGAGATGAAAAGCAAAGAAAGAATATGGGTAATGGGTATACATATATACATGTGGGTGTGTATGTGTATGTGTGTGTGTGTGTGTGTGTGTGTGTGTGTGTGTGCATAAGTTACGCGCTGTCAGTAATTACTCAGGGTAGGCAGTTGGTGACTTTTATGTAGTAAAACACAAAAAATAAGTGAGACGCAGAGGCGCGACTGAGTTAAAGGCAGATTTACTTCTGCCTTTATAGCATGTAAAAGAAACGGTGCTGTCGGAGTGTACGCAGCACGTGTAATAAGAGTAGTACCATGGGTAGCTTAAATACTGAGATTGAAAAGCAGGGGTGAATTATGCCCACCTAATTTTCAAAAAATAAAATATTTTGCATTGTATGCATAGTAATCAGAGTAACCTTCATAATTTTATTGTATTACGTACGTATTTTACCATAAAAGGAAAATTTTGCTATCGATCTATCTTATTTAAGGTAGGCACTGCCTACCTTGCCTACGTAGGCGGCATGTCCCTGATGGATATATAATACACTATCTATCTATCTATCTATCTATCTCTCTCTATATATATAATTAGAAATGATCTATTTCTAAATCTCACAGAGAGACTTAAGCAGCAGTGTTACGATAAAGTAGTTGTATACTGTCAACTTAACGTGACAGTCCCAATAAAGGAATCATACTAATGCTATTGACAATATACAACTACTTTATTGTAACACTGCTGCTTAAGTCTATCTGTGAGATTTAGAAATAAATCATTTCTAATTTTTGTAATCAGTGAATGTGTTTCACTAGAAATATATATGTTTACGAGAGCTTGACAGGCATCTTCAGCCAGCTAGTCATGCTACTTCAGGCTGATGACGAGCAAAAACTCAGAAACATTTCCCTGAATGCAGGCTAGGCTGGGTGGAGGTGCTTGTCTCCCACTCGTAAACATAAGGACACAGGAAATGTGTCAAGGCCGACAGGAAACAGTTCAGCTTCCTAGGGCTAAATAGCAGTAGCATGATTCCTTTATTGGGACTGTCACGTTAAGTTGACAGAATACAACTACTTTATATATATATACATACAGCACAAAGGGAAAACCCTTTAAACTTGCTAAAATATTATTAGGGATGGGTAAAAAGTGGAAGTATTCGGGATGTAAATTTAAGTGCAAGTATACAAAAATAAGCATTTTTTGTCCATCTTACCGTTAGTTTTGGTCTATCATTGTTTATATTTTGAATTACATATATCCGAGAAGAAACGTTCTCTGTGGGACAAACCCTTAGTAGTTCGGGTTTCCGCCGCTAGAAGCCACTTCATGCGACTCTCAGGCATCAGTCTGCCGACCGACATCGTCCTGTTACGTCGTACTGCCACGTGGTGCATCTTTGTTTTGCAGTACTTCTCCCCTTGTCGTTGATTTTTGCGATGCCTGAAACGAAGGCACAGCATGCTTCCATGAAATTCTATTTTCTGCTGGGAAAAACGACTGCCAAAACAGTTGTTAGGCTTCAAATAGCTTACAAGGATGCTGCCATGAGCAAAACACAAGTTTACGAGTGGTTTCCACGCTTCAGGAATGGTTACCTGCTGCTTGAAGACCAACCTCGTTCATGACGACCGTCGACATCCCAAACGAATGAAAACATCATGAGAATTCATGAACTGATCTTGGAGGACCGTCACCGAACAACAGGCACAGGAGTGGCTGTGTAGTAAGAGCTTGCTTCCCAACCACATAGTTTCGGGTTCAGTCCCACTGCGTGGCACCTTGGCCTAATGTCTTCTACTATAGCCTCGGGTCGACCAAAGCCTTGCGAGTGTATTTAGTAGACGGAAACTGAAAGAAGCCCGTCATTGGTATATAT
>NC_068982.1:40459973-40465891 GCF_001194135.2 Octopus bimaculoides | reverse complement strand
ATATATATATATATATATATATGTGTGTGTGTGTGTGTGTGTATGTATGTATGTATGTATGTATGTTTGTATGTATGTATGCATCAAGAAAGGGAGCGGAGAGAGAGATAAAATAGTTATCACACGGGTGTGAATATTGTCTAGACGTCGAAGCGAATAGAATACAGCTCATATTAAAATGATCAAGCGGAGATACTCGCCTGACTTTTTATAGTGACGATAAGCAAGAGCTTTGGCATTAAGGGAAAGGGACACCACAAAAATATTAAATGGTTTACGGCACAAAAGGAAAACCCTTTAAATTTACTAAAATATTATTCGGAATCCCTTATCTTTTCTAAGTACAGAAGCAGATGTGTTACGTAACATTAATATTAACTTTGAGGATCTGATCAAAAACTTTGTTATTATTTCAAATGTGAATAGAGTGGAAGTATACAAAAATAAGCATTCTTTTCCATCTTACAGTTAGTTTTGTGTAATTTTGAAAAATTAAGATTTATATTATGGTTTATCATTGTTTATATTTTGAATTGCTAATATACGAGAGGATACCAAAAAGTAACTAGAAACGTTACTTGATGCAACCTTCAGGCATCAGTCTGCCGACCGACATCGTCCAGTTATGTCGTACTGCCACGTTGTGCGTCTTTATTTTGCAGTACTTCTCCCCAGTTCGTCGATTTTGCGATAGCTGAAACGATGGAACAGCGTGCTTCCGTGAAATTCTGTTTCTGCTGGGCAAAATGGTTACCGGAACAGTTGTCATGCTTCAAGCAGCTTACAAGGACGCTGCCATGAACAAAACACAAGTTTACGAGTGGCTTCCACGCTTTAGAAATGGTCACTTATCACTTGAAGATCAACCTTGTTCATGACCACCGTCGACTCCCAAACGAATGAAAACATCATGAAAATTCATGAATTGATCTTGGAGGACCGTCACCGAACAATTGACGAACTTGCTGGTCTGATTGGCGTGTCCTGGAGCTCCTGCCAACGGATTTTGAGTGAGGTATTGCAAATGAAAAGAGTTGCTGCAAAATTTGGGCCTCGACTGAATGAGTGTCGTGGACTGAAAGAACAGTTGGAAGTTGATTCGGACCTTTGTTCGAAGGTCATCACTGGTAACCAAGGCTGGTGCTACGGAATTTGCAGATGTGGAAGAGGCGAAGAAAAAAAAATGAAGGAGGCGTTCAAGGGCATCACTTTGCAAGGATTCCAGCACTGCTTCGAGTAGTAGAAAACGTGGCTGGACTGATGCATTGCTTCAAATGGAGAATGCTTTGAAGGTGGTAAAAGTGTAAACATGTAAAACTAAGTGTATAAAATAATATTGCAAAATTTTGGTTTCTTTTGGGTATCAAACCTCGTATGGGGGCATCAAAATCTTTTAAGTACTTAGGGCCCCTGTGGGTCTTAACTTGGCCCTGGTTATAGTTTTATCTCAAGGTCACTGTCCAATGAGTTTGGCTTTGGCCATAGAATCTAAAGAGCACTTGTGGTTTTGTTAGGCAGACTGCAGTATATGTAATTGTAAGTGAGCACACGTGACTTCAGTTTGAGATTAGAGGTTCAGATTACCGAAACTTCAACAAAAATAACAGCTAAACTTCCCTCAAGTTACCTCCACCGTTCAAAAAAACCTCTGAGACATAGTATTTTCCAATCAAAAAGAGAAAAACTGGAACCGGTTTGTCTTGGCATACATGTTTTGATAATAAGTTTGTTCAATAAGGATTAACCTAGTATAAACAACACCAATAACAACAAAAACAAGGACAATCACAACTATTTTATTTCCAGCTTTCCAAAATGCATCTTTGAGAAACTCACAATCCATGGGATTATCTCCAGTTATCGTATTGTTAAGTGCATGAGAAACAAATTTCATCACCAGACAAAACATGCCTTTTCCTGCTGAATGAATGAAATTGGACACTACAAGCCAAAGATTCCACTCGTTAATGCCACAATAATTTTACTGCTTTATCGTGATAGCTATCTAGAACTCATCTTTAGACTCATCTCTAAGTATAGTTAATTTGTTAATTTCTCCTCTTTATAATTTGAAATCTAACGATGTATCATTGTCAGAGATAGTCAAGGCGGCGAGCTAGCAGAACACTCCAGACAAAATGTTTAGGCGGCATTTTATCAGGCTCTTTACGCTCTGAGTTCAAATGCTGCCGAGATTGACATTGTCTTTCATCCTTCTAGAATTGGTAAAATAAGCATCAATTGAGCAATCTATCCAATGTAATCGATTGCCCCATCCCTTCAAAATTCCTAGTCTTGTGCCAAAATTAGAAAGAACCAATAAGGGTGGTCCGCAGAGGTCGACTTTGCCTTTTTTCTTATCGGGATTGACAAAAAGTACCGGTTGTTTATTGGGGATGATGTATTCAACAGCCCCTTTCTAAAAAATGCTGGTCTTATGTCAAAATTGGAGAAAGTTTTGACGGCAGTGAATTGGCAGAACCGTTAAAGCGTCGGGAAAAATAATTGCCTTATTTGCTCGAGCTTTTTTACGTTCAGAGTGCAAACGCTGCGGTCAGGTTTGCCCTTCATCACTTCGGTGTCAAAAAAAAAAAATAAATAAAGTATCAGTCGGCGATTCTATCAACTACTTCCTTTACTCTCAAAAGTGTTTGCTTTGCGTCTAAATTAGAAACAATTGTTATATCTCCTGTTTAGTCAAGTTTGTGCCAAATCCTATCGAGGGCTTCTGTTTTTCCTGCTATTATTGTTTATTCCTAAATCATTTCTGATAATGCAGACCTAGTAATAATAGATCTTCCAGTCTGGGCCATTCATTTTATTTTTAGACATATTCCATCCAGGTTTACATAATCCAGTGTTATTTTTCTTAAGAAAGTAAGTTGTGAATTGATAGAGATTTGCCGTTATTTCTAGCAATCGAATGATTGTATAGAGACATTCCCATTGTCACACTCACAGAAAACCTTACTTGGTAGTCGTTTTTATGATATTCTTGTGATATGCCATTTGTCCCAGTTTGTCAAGTGGACTACGATAAGGTATGTAATGGTGTTATTATATTATCTGTTAGGGGAGAAGGCAGTGCTCATGACCCCTTATAGAGCTTTCGAGAGTGGTCGGTGAGAGCGAAGAAGGTATCCCCAAACAGGAGACAGCCCGAATGCTTACAACAGAGTGTCTATATTTAGTTATCTTTCAACAGCAACCTTGAAGGCTTCTAAAATTCGAATTGATAGGGTATTGAATCGAACACCACGGTGATTTATCGGCATTCATATCATGATACCAACACTGAAATATGTACATCGTCGAGACAGCTCTCAATTGTTCAGTCGGTCTATCTGTGACATGACGGATATTCTAATATCGTAGGTCACAGCCTCAGCTCTATGACTCATAGTATTTCAGAGAATATTTTTAAAAGAATGAATGGTTACACTGCTTCACAGCATTCACATGTCGATGAAGAGGAAAGCTATTCGGAATAGATTGAAAATATATCTACTTTCTGAAGAGATTAAGAATTAAAATTTATTTCAGTCTAGAAACGTATCAGTTGAGTTTATATCTAATAAGTTCCAATACTTACATAGATAAAATCTTTGTTATTATATTTTAAAAGTCCTGTTGTTAAAACTTATAAACATACTCAACGATTGTGTTTCTTTATATTTTTTTCTTCTTCCTACCAAAATTATTAACCACATAAATCTCGTAGCCTTTTCAATGAGTATAGATTTTCAAATGTCTTAAATATTTTCAACGTGTTTTCTGTGTTATATTCCATGGAAGCGTGGATATGATTATACAACCCAAGAAGGCTTAACTAATGTAAGGAAGTACTGTGAACATAATACAAAATGCTAATCAGCATGTTCTGAAATGGTTAAGTAAATAAATTTCCTGAGTCATGCATTTATTGCTGATGTTTCGATGCTTCATTTCCTAACCCAGAAAGAAATAATCGATCGTATGTTATTTGTAATTAGTATAACTTGACACGAATCAATAGCAAAAGGAGTTGACTATTGATCAATATTTGACTCGGAAGCATCCATGACCTATAGAGAGAGAAAGAATTTTATTTGCTTTTACCAAAACTATTGGAGAGGTTTCACAAGAGTTTTACGTCATTGAGAAGTCATTAAAAGCAAATGTCAACTGAAGAATTATTCTGAACTTTATTTTCCTATTCACGTTTCAAGACTAGAATATTCTTTCCATGCTCGGTTGGAGCTTTAGCCGTCACTCTCATTGGTCTTTCTTTTTCTTCTTTGACGAATCAATCGTCTCACGCGCTTTATCTTTTCATTCTTTTCTTTCTATCTTTTTCGATAATTATTTGTTTTTTCTTTCTTTCTTTCTTTCTTTCTTTTATCTCCCCTCTCTACTTCTCAAGTTTTCTTTTTTTATTAACTTTAATTTATTCAACCTCTAAAAAAAAACCCCACATATACACAGCAATCATAAAATGTGACAAGAAGCTGTGGTGTTAAAGCAGAAACTAACAACATTACATGAAAGCTATTAAAAGCAGCTACCTTACTACACACTAAATTTATCGCACTGTAGCTATCATTCTAGATGTGATCTGTTGTTATACATCTGAATTCTTCAATGTTTTAGATTCATATGGCCGTAGGTAATGGTTTCAGATGTTTTGGTTGTTTGTTGTTATCGTTGTTGTTGCTGTGGCTGTTATTGTTCTTATTTAGCTGCAGGTCATCACTGATCAAGCAGACGTATGCTAAAATGTATTAAAATGTATTCCACGCAAGATGAATCCATTTTTTTTTGTTCAAGAATAATGTTCTTAAGACTAGGGTAAGTTATTTAATGTAACTTCGTTTTTGCTTTTTTAAAGATGGTAGGAGTTAGTTTCAAGAAAATTTGGCTATTTATAGCTGACTGAATATCTGTACAGCAGTATCTATTTTGATCCTGATATTTTCAAAACGGTTTACTCTACAACGATTCGAACTTTTGCCACTCAATCTCACTAAAATACTGACAAGTCACACGACACCCTGCTCTGATAAACACTAACTGAAAGTCTTGAGATGAGAAAAGTACCATTAATGACCAGTGCAGTACCACAAGTTTTGCAGTCTGATCAGATTGCTCTTCTCCTCCTCCACTGTGAAATTTAGTAGAATTTATTATCATATAGGGCCTCGTGTTAACAGCAGAAGAAACTCTCTTTGAATGGATTTCTACAAGACTATATATACGCGGGAGTGCGTTGTTGCCCTTCCTGCTCGCATGAGAGCTTTGTGCTATCCCTGCACGCAGGAGTGCGTTGTGCAAGTCATATGTAGGATTGCGTTGTGTCGTTCTTGTACACAGGTGCACGTAGAGCTCCTCCTTGCACGCAGGTGCGCGTAATGCCACCCCTTCACGCAGGAATGTGTAGCTCTGTCCCTTACTCTAGTGGGTATTTAACTGGAGTAGTGATCTTTGAATTTCATTCAGTCTGTTCAGTCAGAGTTGACTGGGGTCACACTGCAAATACGGTTACACTACAATATCTCGATACATGAAGGCAGCAAGCTGAGTTCAAATTCTGCCGAAGTCGACTTTGCCTTTCATCCTTTTGGGGTCGATAAAATAAGTACCATTTGAACGCTGGGGTCGATGTAATCGAGTTACCCCTCCCCCGAAATTTCTGGCCTTGTGCCAAACTTTAAATCAATATCTCGATACATTTCACAACGAGCCAGCGAGTACCCTCTATGTCATCGCTCAACCTGCTGGAAATAACAGCCAAATCGGTCAAAAAATTCATCTCACGATCTTAAAGAACGAACTAACATATTGAATATGTTGCAAAATATTGTATGTCTCAAATGAAAAATGAATGGTCTAGGTTAGAACGCTTTTGGCCATAGATTATGCAAAACATGAACAGGGGTGAC
>NC_068982.1:40455179-40459799 GCF_001194135.2 Octopus bimaculoides | reverse complement strand
TAACTATATTCTTAAAAAGTTTCTCTGTTACACGTAGAAAAATCAACAAGCAACTTCATACACAAATAATCCAGAAAAACATACGATTTAGCGCGAAGAATAATAATAAAACTGACAGTAACAAAAAAACAAAAACAAAAAAAACAAAACAGGAAGTAACGCCATCTCGTTTCCTAATGTCACAGGTCAATACAGAATATATTTAAAAATTAACACTTCATAATCAAATAAATTTTGTAATCATGACACAAACAATCTAAAAATACTGCAATACCACGCTAGCTACATTAAAGACATTTTATGGAACTAAAAGATTTTATCATCATTCACACCGTTCATTAATTCAGGAAAACACAATTAATACCAGATCACAGAATATTTACCTGTTTGAATTATACTAAAATCAGACGAGACAGAAACAACGGGGTTTGTCTGATAACAGACTTAACAAAAGACTGGGGATTTAATTGAAAGATATCGCAAATGACGTTCGTAAGCTAATACGGATAAAATAAAGAGACACTACAAATGCAAGCTTTGAAAATAACATATAACACTAGTAAGCGAAGTACATTAATATATATATATATATATATATATATATATATATATATGTGTGTGTGTGTGTGTGTGTGTGTGTATATATATATATATATATATACATACATACATAAATATATACATACATATATACCAACATACATACATACATACATACATACATGGCACATATATATATATATATATATATATATGCCACTCCGTCGGTTACGGCGACAAGGGTTCCAGCTGATCCGATCAACGTAACGGCCTGTTCTTGACAATTAACGTGCAAGTGGCTGAGTACTCCACAAGAACGCATACCTTAACGTAGTTCTCAGGGAGATTCAGCGTGACACAGAAGGTTGACCCTTTGATTTACAGGTGCCACTTATTGTTGCTAGCTAAGTGGACTGCAGCAACGTGAAATAAAGTGTCTGGATCAAGGACACAATGAACTCACGACTTTATGATCGTAAGCCGAATACCCTTACCACTCAGCCATGCGCCTTCACATGTCATTCAAGAAGAAAGTGCATAGATACATACGCTCATACGCGCATTCATATCATCGAATTAGCTACAACTCTTCCCGAGATCAACCTCCATACACACACTTAGCTCTTAGCGAACATTTCCTTAACTTTTCTTGGAGTGCCTACCAATTATCATCAAAAGTTATTCGCTCTTGAATGAAAGAGCGCAAAAGCGATTTTAAAAATTTCATAAAAACCTAAATGGACAGCTTTTACAAGAAACAGAATTGAGTTTTTCTAACTCAGCAATACCAGATACACAAATTCATAATTTTAATAAAACAATTATAGATGCACCTAAAGCAGCATATCCCATATTTATACGCGATTGTTTATGGATACTGGGTAAAATTACAAGTCTAGAGTGGTTGTGTGTTAAGTCGCTTGCTTACCAACCACATGGTTCCGGGTTCAGTCCTACTGCGTGGCACCTTGGGCAAGTGTCTTCTACTATAGCTTCGGACAGACCAAAACCTTGTGAGTGGATTTGGTAGACGGAAACTGAAAGAAGCCTGTCGAATATACATACATACATACATACATGCATACATACATGCATGCATGCATACATACATACACACATATATATATATATATATATATGTATGTATGTATGTATGTATGTTTGTGTGTCTGTGTTTGTCTCTCTACCATCGCTTTACAACCGATGTTGGTGTGTTTACGTCTCCGTAAACTAGCGGTTCGGCAAAAGAGACTGATAGAATAAGTACTAGTCTTATAAAGAACAAGTCTTGGGGTCGATTTCTTCGACTAAAGGCGGTGCTCCAGCATCGCCGCAGTCAAATGACTGAAGTAAATAACAGAATAAAAGAATAAAAGAATAAAAGAATAACATCATACCAATCTATTGTCATACAAATCCATCATGTACTCATAAAAGAATCATAAGAAGATTTGGCATCCGTAATCCACACGATAACCTCCCCAAATCTCAACATAGATTCATACGAATACACTCAACTACAATACTACTGACAATGGTAAATAGAAGCCCTCCCTTCAACAGGCTTCTGCACAGTTTCCACCAAGCCAATTTCATTCATAAGACTCTAGGATACTAGTCGGCTCTAAGAAATGGGAGACAACATTTCCCCAAGGAAAGAACTCGATCTTGAAACCACGTAGTTACGAAGAGAAAGTCTTCACCACACAGCCTTTCAACAATTAGCCATGGGAGAAAAAATCCATCAAATTCAATATATAGCTAAACAAAAATAATCCATGATTATCAGAATTGTAAATATTAAATGGAAATCGGTATCATAGCTATGAATACAATACCATACCAAACAAAATATCAAATGACATTTGCTTATAGCATAACTTAACATATTCTGCTGTGTCATACTATTCACCAATAAATCGTGCTTGCCACAACACATGATGTGCGTCATGTTATTTCCGTATAATTTCACACTATATCATGCCATAAATCATATTTTATTTATCGCTTACATACATATTCTTAAATATATGGCTTGTTATATATGATACCTAAGCAAGTAATCACACTATAGTAATCAACACGACACTCTATACTTAATATACTACTACACGTTTGCATAATATATCGTCTGACATATATAGTTTCTTTCTCTCTATAAATTTATGTCATGGCTCTAAATAAGCTGTGGCGGTGCAATGGCCCAGTGGTTAGGGCAGCGGACTCGCGGTCATAGGATCGCGGTTTCGATTCCCAGACCGGGCGTTGTGAGTGTTTATTGAGCGAAAACACCTAAAGCTCCACGAGGCTCCGGCAGGGGATGGTGGTGAACCCTGCTGTACTCTTTCACCACAACTTTCTCTCATTCTTACTTCCTGTTTCTGTTGTGCCTGTAATTCAAAGGGTCAGCCTTGTCACACTGTGTCACGCTGAATATCCGCTAGAACTGCATTAAGGGCACACGTGTCTGTGGAGTGCTCAACCACTTGCACGTTAATTTCACGAGCAGGCCGTTCCGTTGACCGGATCAACTGGAACCCTCGACGTCGTAAGCGACGGAGTGCCAACAACTGAATAAGCTACAATTTCTACGGAGTGTGAAGCGTTGTTGCGTATTTTTGTGAAAACTACCTCTCTAAAACTAATTATGGTGAATTAATACCACGCTAGTGGGTATATACAGCTCGAAGAAAGTTAATTCCATATTGGACACTTCGAAATAACTTTCTTTGAAAGATTGTTCCATTATTTTACATATAAAATCGTTGTTCCTTTGGTACATTCATCCACTCCATGTTCTTTCATGCCTAATCCGTACGACCATAAGTCGTATACTTCTGGAGACAGAGCGATTCTGTATTCATATACCTTCTGATGAGAGATATATCTATAACTCTCGAATCAGAACATTGCGTAGCGGAAGACTTACTACAAGGTAAGATCATACACCACACCTTTATGTTGTGTATCAGAAGTTCACCTTTTTCTTTCATTCTTTCACTGTACAGACAATGTCGTGGCCCCGAATAATTCATAATTTATATCAACATTTAGTGAACAATTTTCGTGAAAAATACCACTCTAAGATTAATTATGGTGTAGCCTGAGAGGATTGTTGATAAATTGTATATCGATGGAAGAAGCGGTATTTTACGTTTCGGGACTGATACTTCGTATGAGAGAGATTATATTTTTAACAAAGCTTTTTAGAAAGCAGTGATAATAGATATAAGGTTAGAATGAGGTTGAAAAAAAAAAAAGGAGTAACATATTAAGTTGAAATAGGTGATGCGTTAACACACTCAATAAGTGTTTATAGATACATGTATTTTAGAGCGATCTGTCTGTGTGTGTACTTGCACAAAAACTCACACTCATACATATTATGATTTCACTTGGGTGTAGCAGAACTAATAACCAGTTCTTACAACTCAATATATTTATGCTTTTGGAGTAAAATATTAGGCAAACACACAACATAATACAGGATTCAACTTTTGGCACAAGGCCTGCAATTTTGTGGGCGGGTGTAAAACGACTACATCAATCGCAGTGCTCAACTGATATTTATTTTATAGATCCCGTAATGATGAAAGACAAGGACAACTTCGGTAGAATTTGAACTATGAACGTAAAGACGGACGAAATGTATATCGCCATTTCGTCCGGTGTGCTAACGATTTAGCCAGCTCGTTGTCATATTTAAAACAATCTTACGATTATGAGGGCAACATTCTAACCACTAAGCTACGCGTCTCTACACCATACAGTGTTATATTAATTAATGTAATGTCTCCGAGGAAGCCATATGATATTGTTCAAGAACTCAGCGCCGAGTACACTGCTTCTTATAGCAGAAACTACTGTAAGCTACTGAAGATGATTATGAATGCTGTTCTCTTGTCATAAATCTATCTATCTATCTATCTATCTATCTATCTATCTATCTATCTATCTATCTACAGTGCACAGTTAAATATATCTTTACGAACATAAATATACAGTATATATATTTATATATGTATGTATATATAAATATATATCTACATGCATATATATATATATATATATATATATATA
>NC_068982.1:40452946-40455034 GCF_001194135.2 Octopus bimaculoides | reverse complement strand
TATATACATACATACATATACATACACAAACATATATGTATGTATGTATGTATGTATACACACACACACACACACACACACACACACACACACACACACACACATATATATATATTATCATTCATATACGATTGCTCATATGTATTTGTGGGTGAGCGAGTGAGCGTGTGTATTCATCGTTCATATGTAAATTAATACACAAGAATTTAAATTATACCCCTGCGTGCATATGTGAGTGTGCACATGGGCAGTAATTTACATTCTTGAAAATTAATCTCCACATAAACGATGAACATACGAATACGTTTTTTATTTTTAATATTTTGAAAACCAAATGTCAATGCAGACGCTGAAGACATAGAAGAGAGCGAATAAAATGTGAGCTAAATTCGAGCAACTGAATAACGTTTAATCTGTTTCAACTGGCTCTATATAAAAAGAAAACTAAATATTATTTTCATATTAAGAAAGGTCATTTGTATCGCCATAGAGATGATACATTGTACATTATACTCGTATAAGACTTGTAGCACGCTCAAGAGATTAAATATAGTCTGTTTATTATATAAGAATATGATGTACTGTTTTAGAATTGTCTTTTTGAACTGAATTAGCGATACCAGAAGCACATATAGCTTGCTATGTGCTCTGAGTCATGCATACGTTAAATAAGCATATGTTTGCTATGATTGGTCAGTTGGATGATAAAGTCCTTTACGTTCTGAATCCGAATCTCATTAAGTTAGATTTTGCCTTATCCAGATATCGCCAATATCCAGAAAAAGAAGGAGGTGGAGGAGGAGGAGGAGAAGAAGAAGAAGGAAATCAATAAGAAGAAGAAGAAGAAGAAGAAGAAAGTGATTATGCTTTATGTTAGAAGTAATATGAAAATACAGCGAAATGCTAATTAGGATATGTTAAATCATCACCCATTCATTAAGAATATATTTCTAGGCTTTTAAATATACAAGCCATTTCTTGTTTTAGTTATCATGATAGCAAAAATAAATAAATAAATAAATAAATAAATAAATAAATAAACCAGAAAAAGCGAAAAAAAAACCCCATCTTGCATTCGCTTGATATGCCAGAAATGTTCTTTCTAATTTTGGCAAGAGGTCAGGAATTTTAGAGGAGGGGGCGGGCAAGTCGATTACATCAACCTCAGAGTTTGACTGGTACTTTTCATCCGAAAGGATAAAAGGCAGAGACGATCTCGGAGGCACCTGAATTCAGAACGTAAAGAGCCGCAAGAAATGTCACAAAGCATTTTGTCCGGCGTGTTAACGAGTCTGCCAGCTGACCGCCAAATCTGTCTTAAAACATCATCCTTTCAGCTACTGCTCTGAAATGGGTGACGATAGAACATCAGTGAATATGGATATGATATACCAGAAAAAAATGTTGATGGTCAAAGCTGGAACGACGGTCAAAATTGGAATATTCAAGTAACATATAGGGCAACGAACGGTTTAACATTATGGAATTTGAAGGTGACGACTTTATGGGAAACATGTACTAAAATCTTTCTCTAGTAAACAACATCGTACCAAAATACTATCGCACATACAAATAGTCAGAATAGATAATTTTTTTAAAAAACCTATAAATCATGCAACACAACTTAGAGATAATTGAAGGTACGGCCATTATTTTGTTTTTCCTGTAAACAGCTTCTCACAAAATGAAATCAACAAACATATTCTTTAAAACACAAGAACCAATTTTAAAATGTACGTCACATGCACATGACGAAAAATAACTAATCATACAACATTGGTCCCCAACATCTGCGTCACGCACTGGTTTCATGCAAGACAATTTTTCTCGCATAACAAAATCATGAAGTGCATAATATATAATTTATTTATTACATATATAATATAGGGGTGATTGTGTGGTAAGAAGTTTGCTTTCCAGCCACAGGGTTCCCAATTCAGTCCCACTGCGTTCCACATTGGGCAAATACCTTGTACTATAGGCCTGAACGGACCAAAGCCTTGTGAGTGGATTTGACAGACAGAAACTGAAAGAAGCCCGTATTATCTCTCTCTCTCTTTGTATATATATATATATATATATATATAT
>NC_068982.1:40446327-40448827 GCF_001194135.2 Octopus bimaculoides | reverse complement strand
AACAACAACAACAACAGCAGCAGTAGCTGCGACAACAACAATATCAAAAGTAACAAATCTAGAATCTGTAACTTCCTCAATGAAGTTTCATTGGTATCAGAACTTTCAGTCACTCGTTTAAATCTATATGGGTACAGCCTTCCCTTCTGTCCTCAAAACGTATATACAACCTCTGACATAGATGGAGTTACAGTCTAGTCATATCCTTCCGCCATTCGTTAGATATAGTTTCACAACCACTCCATCGCTAAAAGAATAATCTAGAATACGTCACTTAAAATAGTACCACCTACTCTTACCTACATTACAAAACAAATTAAATCATTCATCACATTCAGCAACATATTCACACATGCAAGAAGTTCCAACCATGACCACTACGCTCTCTTCTTGATGATTGCATATCTAGCATATCTAGGACTACTTTATCCAACGTGTCTCTCCCTTTTCAAATCAATAGGATGTGATTCGAGATTGAGATTTGGCTGCTATTTCTAGGAGATCGGGCAATCGTGTAGATGGCTTTTCTTTGTGGTAGCAGTATGTAGTGGACCCTATCCGAATATTGTTGAATGTTAATAACTAAAGTAGGTTAAATGTTAAATGTTGTTCCAAAACGGAAGCTAAATCGCAATGCTGCAATTTTCATGAGGGTGAGCACTGCATATACTGTATAGGAGGGGACCTGAGGGGGGAAAGATCAAGAGAAAGTCTACGTCATTGGTGAACTGGAATCATTTTAATTCCAGACATAGCTAAATATACTGTGGTTTATATTGCTTACGATTTTTCATAGACATCGTAAACTATACCTTGCACCCGCACTCACCCACATATACACACATGCGTACGAACATTCACGCATATACACTCATATGGGTACGAGCATTCACACATGTAAATTTATATAGAAGTTCACTATTGATCTTTGTCGTAATCATCATATGTCAACAGCCTAGCCACCAAATATTTCATGCAGATATTGCTTGTGATGGTAACGTTATTGTAATAGAATATCACTGATTGATTGGTAGATCAATACGTATGCTATTTTATAGTATTAGTTTGTCAACTGAGGCAAGAAATTCCAGTCAACAACTACGTCAAGCAGTAAAAGGTTATGACGTCAAGACCAGTTTTGATAATAGAGGCGTCACTAAAGTATGATGATACCACCAACGCGTCAGTCAGAGCAGAGCCAATAGCATCGATATAACTACCGACAGCCAAACACAAAGTGCATGCACCTCCGTTCTGATGACGTCGCTCGTAGATTAAAATCACACCAGATCATAATAACGAAAACATTTCTGATTGCATGTGTATGCGTGTATTGCATGCGCATGTTTATATATAGGAATGTGCATGTATTCTGTGTGCATGTATGTATAAATGTACGTAAGCATGCTTGTGAATATATATATATATATATATATATATATATATAGCTAGATAGATAGATGACGAGCTTCCTTCAGTGTCCGTTGCTAATTCCACGCACAAGGCTTTGGTCGGTGAGAGTCTATAGTAGAAGACACCCGCCTAAGGGGCGACGCAGTGGGACTGAACCCAGAATAATGTGGTTACACACACACACACACACACACACACACACACACACACACACACACACATATATATATATATATACAGGGGTTTCTCCCGTCGTGAACGATAAATGAGGGTCATATATATATATATATATATATATATACACACATACATACATACATATATACATACATACATACATACATACAAGCTGAAAATTGGAAAAATATTTGGCATTATTTATTCCCTATCATACGTGTTTCATTTCATAATAAGTGATACAAAGTTGAACATAAAAAGAAAAACATAAGATATGCCCTATAAGAAATTCTTTAGACAGAGAAGTAAAATAACACAGAATTTACACTCGGCTGAAGGTTTAATTTATAGTCAACAATGGACAGTTAGAGTGGAGAATACAGGGGAGATATATATATATATGCACGCGCGTATAGTTACTGCTGGTTTAGTTGAAGATTAATTGGGATCCAGGAGAAGTACGATTAAAGCTATTCCATGCGAGACCGTCCTGCATTTTATTCGGAAAAAATGTAACTAGATATATTTATACGAGATATAGTTATCCTTATTTTAGGATTACTTTTGTAAAATTGCTTCCTTTCCAATCCTGTGGCCTTGGGTTCAGTCTCACTATATGGCATCTTGAGTAAATGTTTTCTACCATAATTCTGAGTCGACCAAGAGCAAAGCCTTGCACGTGGATTTGCAGACGAAGCCCGTCGTATATATATATATATATATATATATACATATATATACGACGGGCTTCTTTTCAGTTTCCGTCTACCAAATCCACTCACAAGGCTTTCGTCGGCCCGAGGCTATAGTAGAAGACACTTGCCCAAGGTGCCACGCAGTGGGACTGAACCCGGAACCATGTGGTTGGTAAGCAAGCTACTTACCACACAGCCACTCCTGCGCCTTATAT
>NC_068982.1:40445532-40446183 GCF_001194135.2 Octopus bimaculoides | reverse complement strand
ATATATATAAGGCGCAGGAGTGGCTGTGTGGTAAGTAGCTTGCTTACCAACCACATGGTTCCGGGTTCAGTCCCACTGCGTGGCACCTTGGGCAAGTGTCTTCTACTATAGCCTCGGGCCGACGAAAGCCTTGTGAGTGGATTTGGTAGACGGAAACTGAAAAGAAGCCCGTCGTATATATATGTATGTATATATATGTATATGTGTGTGTGTGTTTGTGCGTCTGTGTTTGTCCCCCATAGCATTGCTTGACAACCGATGCTGGTGGGATTATGTCCCCGTAACTTAGCGGTTCGGCAAAAGAGACCGATATAATAAGTTCTAGGCTTACAAAGAATAAGTCCTGGGGTCGATTTGCTCGACTAAAGGCGGTGCTCCAGCATGGCTGCAGTCAAATGACTGAAACAAATAAAAGAGTAAAAGAGTATATATATATACATATGTATACACACACACACACACACACACACACACACACACACATATATATATATATATATATATATATAGTGAAGGCGCGTCACTTAGTGGTTGGGGCAATTGGCTCACGATCGTAAGGTCGTGCGTTAAATTGCCGGCGAAATGCTGTGTCCTTGAGCAAGACACTTTATTTCACGTTGCTCAAGTCCACTTACTTCTGTGCTATTTCTA
>NC_068982.1:40443442-40445375 GCF_001194135.2 Octopus bimaculoides | reverse complement strand
ATATATATATATATATATATATATATATATATATAAATATATATATATAATATGATATAGATGATATATAAATATATGCATATATACATACATATATGTACATGCCTACTTATATATGTATATATACATGCATATATGGGTACATGGGTACAGGATATTAAAAAAGTCAACAAAATGGGAAACGAGAACATAAAAAGCAAAAAAATAGAAAACGAACTTTTTTTCGAACAACGAAAGAAAGAAATAGAGAAACGTGACCGACAAAATAAAGAACATTCCCTTCATCAGTTGTCCCCTGTTTTATCTACTCCGCGTTTCGAAGGTAGGGATAAGACGTGACTTTGTTAAAACAGTCCTTCCCGCAAAGCAAATTAAATTAAATTTGGGATTTTTTTTTGCGGAGGGTTAAAGTGGTAACAAAAACAGGACAGTAAGAACAAAACAGTAAAAACAAACGGTGAGGGCTGTTAAGCCAAGACGATGTGAAGCGGTGAACGCTGGAAAAACGAGCTTTCAGAAGAGACAGGCAAAAGCACGTTTGTCTTTAGGAAGGAAGTGGAAGAAAGAAAGATGGATAGCCGTTGGTCACGTGTAAGCAATGAGAGAGTCAAGGAAGAAGAGTGAGAGAGAGAGGGAACGATGAAGGGGAGAGGAGAAAAATAGGGAAAGGGTGGGAGAGAAAAACAGAAAGGAAGAAAAACAAGAGAGGGAGATACATAGAAAGAATAGGGAGGGATAGAGTGCGCATCAGAATTATAAAGATAAAACTTACTTGAAAATGGATGCGTGGCGTTCGATCATATAATATTATAAATAATATATAAATATATGCATATATACATACATATATGTACATGCCTACATATATATGTATATATACATGCATATATGGGTACAGGACTTTAAAAAAAAAACGTCAACAAAATGAGAAACGAGAACTTAAAAAACGAACTTTTTTCGACAAAGAAAGAAACAAATAGAGAAGCGAGACAGGCAACATAAAGAACATTCCTTTCATCATGTGTCCCCTGTTTTAATCTTTTTTCACCTATATATATATATACAGTGAGTGTGCCTTTGTATTTGTCCACCATGACTTACAAACTGGTGTTGGTTTGTGTGCATCCCTCTACTTAACGGTCCGGGGAAAAAGACTGACCGAATAAGTACCGTACTACGCTTTAAAATGTCTTGGGGGCGATTTGTTTGATTAAATCTTTCAGGGATTTGCTCTTGCATGGTCGCAGTTCAATGACTGAAACCAGTACAAAAAAGGATAAAAGATATCTATACATGTTTATTTGTATATGTGCCCACACTGTAATATTTATATCCTTGTATATTGAGACTGATATCTTAATTTGTTACATTTGACAACCAGTTTAGACTTCATTCAGAACCTCAACACTTTTGCAGTTTGACTAGGAGAAAGAATTACGCATCACGCCGTACAGAATTTGAAGAAATTTCATATCAGAAAATATTTTTAGCCTTGGTGTAAAACAAGAAACCACATACTCTCTGGTGGATTGAAAAATATTCTCTCAAACACTAATTTCCAAATCTAAACAGTTCGGAAATTGCTTTACGCCAAGGTTAGAAGTACAAACAGGGTCATGCGCGCACGCGCACATACACACAAACTCACACACACACACACTCGCACACAAGCACGCACAAGCACAGACACACGTACTCACACACACGCGCATACACACTCGCACACAAGCAAGTACTCACACACACACATGCACACACAATCACACAAGCACACACACGTACACACACGCGCGCACTCCCTCACACTCGCACACAAGCACGCACGCACACGCACACACACACACTGGCACACAAGCACGCACGTATATAAGTGTTACTATATATTCTTGTTTATATTCTGACATATTTAATATATTAAACCTTTTCTACGTAT
>NC_068982.1:40440455-40443018 GCF_001194135.2 Octopus bimaculoides | reverse complement strand
TATATATATACACGACGGGTTTCTTTCAGTTTCCATCCATCAAATCCACTCAGAAGGCTTTGGTCGGCCCGAGGCTATAGTAGAAGACACTTGTCCAACGTGCCACGCATTGGGATTGAGCTCGCAACTATGTGGTTGGGATACAAACTTCTTATCACACAGGCACGCCTGCCCTTATATATGTATATACAGAGTTATTCAAAAAGAATGAACCGATTTCTTTACGCAATATTTTTATACGGAAAAGCAATAGAAAACTCCAGCTAAGTCACAAGTATTTACTCACAATCAACTTTTATTTCCTGTCTTACAAGTGTTCAATGTGGCCACTACCTGCAGCTCAGGCAACATCCGTGCGATAGGAGAATTCCTCCCAGGCGCGTATAAGCATATCACGATCCACTGATTTGATCGCTGTTGTTATTCGATGTTCAGGATTTTTTCTTGTGGGCATATGTAAAAGATCGCATTTATGCTCCACCGCTACCCACTAACCTCGATGACCTTAAACATCGAATAACAGCGATCAACTCAGTGGATCGAGACATGCTGATACGCATTTAGGAGGAATTCTCATATCGCATTGGTGGTGTCCGTGCTACAGTTGGTGGCTACATTGAATACTTGTAAGACAGGAAATAAAAGTTAATTGTGAGTAAATACTTGTGACTTAGCTGGAGTTTTCTGTTACTTTTCCTTATTAAAATGTTGCGTAATAAAATCGGTTCATTCCATTTGAATAACCCTGTATATTCTTACATACACACGTACATACATACATACATACATACATGTATATGTGTGTGTGCGTGCATATGTATATATATATTTATATATATATATATATATATATATATATATATATATATATATATATATATATGATATACAATATAATAGTATATTTTGCTGGTATATCAATGTCATCTACATTTTTACTATAAATGCATCGAATTAGTGAGGTCGTTATAGCGTTGGATACAAATGCTTTAGGCCGTCTGTTTTGGCTCTGTGAGCTCTGAGTTCATATGTAACCGATATGAAGTGTGTGTCATCCTTTGGTGGCGATAAATTATATACCATTCCAGAGCAAATAGACTAATGGAATTGCTAGAATGACGAACGAGCTTCCTTGTGATGTCTGTTGTGGGTCTTTGTGTTCTGAGAGGAATGTTTGCTAGAATATGAGACATTCTAGCACAACGGTTTTGGCTCACCCATTTGGCGTCGCAGATTCAACGGTGACTTACTTGACACCAGACGGAGAAATTTCGTTTTCTCTCTCTCCCTCCACTATCTGTGTTTATGTGTCAGGATATTTCCGTTTTGGAGGAGCAGCAACGCGTTTGCCAATTGTGTTCGGTCAATATATTGTGAATGCATTTCTCTCTCTCTCTTTCTCCGTTTCTTACTCTCTTCCTTCTCTTCCCCCTCTCTCTGTCACTCTCTTTAACTGCATGTGTATATTTCCGTTCATGCATGTGCGTGCGTATGTGTGTTTGTCAGCAGTGCCACGAAGTACAGTTGTTAAAACACGTTCTAAGTCTAGTCAGCCACGCCGAATCACCTGCGTCAAACAGCTGCCCTATTCGTCTCACTCATGTTTACTGGATACGTGTACCATGTATTACAAACTCTTGCTATTCCATAGTATTGACTAGGTGCGGCATCTGCGTGAGGAACTTTCCCTGTTTAGATCAATGATGTTCCAGATATATAAAAGCCTTTATTAACGTAGATTTCAGCTAAGAATTAAAAGTAAATATAATTTATTTCTCTGCTTTCACAAACCAATAAGGAGCTGCCACAGCCCAAATGTTCTCATCACAGCTCCCAACAGCAATTTTTGGCAAACTTTCCTAACTCCATTTTCTTATTTGAGGTGTACGAAAATTAATTATAATTATTCTTTTCACCTTCATATGCTCTACATACTGATAAAATCATTGCCATACATACATTCATATCGAATACATACGTAGATACATGTTTCACTTACCGATATTATCAAAGTACAAATTAGTGTAGAACACTGATAGAACTTCAGGCAAATGAGATTTTGCCTTAGCTATTTTTACTCACTTAATTTCCACTTCTATATAACGCCGTAATATAGAGGAAACGTAACTAAACTATGCATAATTTACAAATAGTAATTTAGACAAGTGTGAGATATAATTCCTTATGGAACCATATCCTAATGGTATAGTATTCGATTACAGTTATTTATTAGTACTATCTTAGCACCAAAAATTGCTCTTAGAATTCGGTCGTGTTATATTCATGCTCATAATGTCTATTGATTTACTTGACGATAATTCTATGTGTATAGTTAGGTTTCCTAATGTGAAAACGAAACTGAATTTAATGCTAAAATCTGAAGATGTTACAAGAGATGGTGTCTCCATTGAAAATGCTATTTCAATACTGTTTTCATGAATTGAAAGAGTTTGCTATCTGCCATGAATCTTACTTTTCTCTCATTCCGCTCTCATCGCCCAACATATACGTATATGCATACATATACGCGCACGTATATGTGTCTGTATATATATATATATAT
>NC_068982.1:40437996-40438605 GCF_001194135.2 Octopus bimaculoides | reverse complement strand
ATAATAGGAACTATTTTTTCGAAGAACGAAATACACAAATTGAAAACAAGACAAACAACATAAAGAACGACCCTTCATCAGTTGTTGGCTGTTTATCTGCTCTCGTATTTCGAGCATTTAACAACAATATACGCTTCTTCCACTTTTCTTTCCTATTAACCTGTCACTCCTTCTCCCTCAATCCTTATCCATTGGTCACGTGACTCCTACGGGAACATCGGCCATCTTTCTTACTTCTTCTAACTTGTGTCTCTTTCTTTCTCTCCGTTGTAGCAAGGACAACGAAGACGTGTTCTTGTCTGTCCCCTTTCCTACGTTGATTTACGCATTCGCCACCACAACCACGTTTTGGCTTAGCAACCCTTCCTGTTTGTGTTGCTTATTTTGACCTTCTGCAAAATACCAAATTTTATATAATTTGCTTTGCGGGAGCAACTGTTTTATCGAAAGCGTATATTGTTTTTAAATGATCGAAATACGAGAATAGAAAAAACAGCCAACAACTGATGAAAGGTCGTTCTTTATGTTGTTTGTCTTGTTTTCCATTTATGTCTTTCGTTGTTCGAAAAAATAGTTCATATTCCATGCACATATGCATATATTTATATA
>NC_068982.1:40430124-40437818 GCF_001194135.2 Octopus bimaculoides | reverse complement strand
TATATTAATTATATTATATTTTTCATTTTCATTTTATCTAGTTTCAGCTCATGAGCTGTGGCCATGCTGGGGCACCGCCATTTTTATATATATATATATATATATATATATATATATATACACACACACACACACACACACACACACACACATATATATATATGTATATATATATATATATATATATATAAATGCATATGTATACATACACACACGCACACATACATATATACAAAATGTTTTTAGCGCGTGTTTATGATGTATACATTTCTAAATTTACTGTATTACTGTGAAAATCGACACCTCGATGCTTTACCCTCTGCTTATCACAAGAGCGATAGCAATCTTTTCTTCCTCTTTACGTTAATGGAACCACAAATAAAGCAATAAGCAAATAGATCAAAGTAAAGACAGTCACAAGGTACTATTCCATTTTTCTATTTATTTCCTTGGAAAAGTTAGTCTTACTTTTGGAGGGACGAGTCTTAAAGTGTTGATTCTTACTAAAAAAAAAAAAAAACTAAGTGAAAAAAAAAGCAAAAAAACAGACGGTAAAAACCAAAAGAAATTCAAATTTATCATTCATTAATTAGTAATGACAACCCATCGGCATCGATGTCTTTTCCTTCTAACTTTCTGTTATTTAAGAACTGTAGCTTCAGTAGCTTCACTGCTGCTGCTGCTGCTGCTTCTCTGTTTGCTTCTGATATCTTCACTAACAGATGCTACTTTAGAACTCTTTTTTTCTCTCTCATACTTTCATTTGACAATTCCTTTGTCTTTTCTTCACCGTATTGATTTCTGACATTGGACAAGGGTAGAATATTCTTTTCTACTGTTAGGCACAAGGCCCGAAATTTCTGGAGAGGGGGCCAGTCGATTAGATCGACCCCACTATGCTACTGGTACTTAATTTATCGACCCCGGAAGGATGAAAGGTAAAGTCGACCTCGGCGGCATTTGAACTCAGAACGTAAAGACAGACGCAATACCGCTAAGCATTTCGCCCGGCGTGCTAACGTTTCTGCCAGCTTGCCGCTCTGACAAGGGTACAATATTGAGAAGGGTTGAGAGAGCCTTTTTAATACAGTCGATTACCTACACCAATATATCACTGGTATTATTTTATCGAATAAAAAAGTTGACCACTGTAGGATTCGAACTCATTATCTAAAATGACACGTGACTAAATACAACAAAGTATTTTGCGAAATACTCTATCGATTCTGCAAATCCACTGTCCTTTGTTGATGTATTATAATCGTTTCTAAAAACGATAGAAAGCCAGAGATTTGAGAGGACAGTAAACATTTGATTATATCAACCTCAGTCCCTGACTGGTACCTTATTTTATGGAGCCCTCGGAGGGAAGAAAGGCAGACTTCACTTTGGCTTGATTTGAAACAGAACGTAAAACAAAGGGAAAAAAACAACCTTAGAACAGATACTGTCCAGCAACATGGCTTCAAATTTTGGCAAAAAGCGAACACTTTTCGGGGAGAGTGTTAGAAAATTACATCTACCCTAGTGCACAACTGGTACTTATTTTATCGACCCCAAAAGATAAAAGGAAAAATCGACCTCGACGGAATTTGAACTCAGAACATAAAGCATTTTATCCGGAGTGCTAACGATTCTGCCAGTTCGCCGCCTTGCTGCACAGTAATAATATGTCTGACACTCAAACGATTCTGCTGATCCACCAATGTGTATTTAGGGGAATAATAAATAATAATAGTTTTAAATTTTGGGCTAAGAGACAGCGATTTTAGTGGGAAGTGAGTAGTTGAATACATTAACCCCACTACTTAACTTATACCTTATTTTATCATCCCTGAAACAATTAAAGGTAAAGTTGACCCCCAGCGGGATTTGAATTCAGAGAAAAAAAAAGACCTATATGCTAACGATTCTGCCAGCTCACCGCTCCGAAGAAACTTTATATGTTGTTATTTAGCCCTCGATCAGCGCTGACTGAGAGGACTCCAAAGGTGTTTTAGCATCAACCATTTAGTCTTCTTGTATGACAGGAACTGCATTATTCAGTTTCTGAAGACAGTAGTAGGAGATTTGTGGGGAGAACTTCCTGCTACACTTAGCAATTCGAAAGACGGCGTAGTGACTCGTTTATTTGTTCGGGACATTTATATGTAGGGAGAATATGTGGTATTTGAAATTAATGTTTCAAACAACCCGAAAGGTAAGTGGGAATAAGCTCTATTACTCTACCTTCATATATTGATTCAAATATTAATATAAAGGTGAACAAAGGCGGCGAACTGGCAGAAACATTAGCATGCCGGGCGAAAAATTAAGTACCAGTTACGTACTGGGGTCGACCTAATCGACTGGACCCTCCCCCCAAATTTCGGGCCTTGTGCCTAGAGTTGGAAAGAATATAAAGGTGAACAATAGAATATTACTCAACATTACCTTAAAACCTTTGTTATGGTGAAATGAATAGTTGGTATGTGGACATGGCATATCCACTTGTTAATAAAAAGTATATAATACATATGCATTCAACTTAATATTAGTTTAAATATATACATATATGTATGTGTGTGCACGAGTCTATAGACACACATTTTTATATGAGTGTGTGTGTGTATGTAAGCATGTATGTATGAAAGAATATATTTGTCTATTACTTTCTACATACGTACACGCATACATATACACACGTACACATATTCTTACTTCACCACATTAAGCTTTTTTCTATGATTCCCGTCAAAATAAAACACGTATGATTCTACGGTAACTTTTAAAGTTACTACGGAAAAGAAGTAGCTGGGAGGAAACCTGGTCAAAAGAAAACTAAAATTCTTCATAAACTAGTTTCTTTTTCAAGTATAGAAGGTTTATTTCCGAAGTAAAATTCCATAGGTTTACTTTTGCAATAGCTGTGAAAGATTGATTTTTATACAAAAGAGTACGTCAATTTGTTGTGAAAGCAAATATCCAGAAGTCATTCTCTCGGAATGTTAAGAAAATATTTAAGTTTGTTTACTGATTACCTTTATGCAAGGAGCCAATGAAGCGTATTTTCACCTTAAATTCCTTGCAGCAATATCGTCACGTTTTAAATGGAAAGCCAACAACATCTTTGTCTATGTATATGTGCATGCATACGTGTGTGTGTGTGCGTGCGTGTGTTTGTGTGTGTGTGTGTGTACGTGCGTGTGTAGGTATGTATGTATATGTGTGTATGTGTACATACATGTATGTGCATATGTATTTATATATGTATATATATGTACATATATATGCGCATATATATATATATATATATATATATATATATATATATATATATATATACACACATAAATATCTGTGCATGTGTACATATATAAATACATGCGTATATATATATATATATATATATATATATATATATATATATATATATATGCATACATACATTTGTATATATACATATATACATACACACACATGCGCGCGCGCACACACATACACACACATATGTATATTTACATATTATATGTGTGTGTGTTATTTTTCTAAATGTTGAGATTAGTTTTATAAGCAAATATATTCTGTTTACAATGAATCTATGTATTTCTAAACAAAACACATTAACTCAGTTTCTCCAAAAAGCGTTAATCCATAATGAACAGATAAACCAAAATTGCAATGAGTAAAAGAATGCTTGTAATTTTGATAAACTCTTTTTTTAGTCGAGTGGGAAAGCAGTGACCATGAGCTTTCACAGGGCTTGGAAGATGGACAAAACTGCTCTAAAACCGAAGATTTAGCCCGAATCCTAACAGCAGAGTGGTGTATGCTAAAAGTCGTTCAAGTTAACTTTGTGTTTCAGCATTTCGAGGTGAACTTTGTCAAAGTCAATTTTGTCCTTCAGCATTTCGAAGTCATTAAAACAAAGTACCAGTATAGTTCTGGAGTTGATATAATTGACCAAGCCATCGGCATTTCCAGGTTGATAAAATAAAAGTACCAACCGCGAAAAAGATGAAAACAAAGTCGGCCACGGCGGAATTTGAACTCAGAACGTAATGCTAAGCATTTTGCTCGGCGTGTTAATGATTCTGCCAGCTCGCTGCTTTATAAACTATCGATAATAATGCGACTTTCTGTGCTACGATTTTCAAAAGTTTCATATCCCTACAGATAGTTGATTAAATATTTATTTGTCCCAGATGTCTTATTAATACAATTACAATTATTCACCGAGTTAACCTCCTCTCTAAGTGTGCTGATCTTCCTAGTTCCTTATACTAAACCACTATCGTTCTTTGTAATGTGACAGACTACCTGTGAAGTCCATTGTTTGATTTTTTTCTTTTGTGTTTGAGCACAGCTTCTTTTGCTTACTTAATAATTGCATCATCTAGTGGTTTGTCATCTCTAAATATTCACATTTCATAGTCAAGAAGTGGTTTCATTACATCCTCTGTCGCACTTCTAGATCAAAATATTCGGTCAGTGTTAACTTTTGAATGGTAAATTCTCATACACAGATTTTTCTAAGTGAAGTTTATTATATTGACATTTCTAGAAAAGGGACATTTAAGCTGTTTTTATAGTTGGATGTTAGTATTGGAATGTCATTCAGATTTCAAAATCAGCCTTACTTTTCGGTAGAATTTCATTTGGATCTTTATTTTTATGATTTGTGTCTAATGCCACGACCTTCATGGATGATAAAGTATCAGCACAAAACTCCTTAGTTTTATTTCATCGTCGTTTTCACTGAACATAACATCACTTAAAGGTCACATTTGAGGATCTTTCAACACCGAAGTGCATCCCTACCTCATTAAGTTCTGCTGCTGTTAGCAAAAAACCTTGAGCTCAATATCATTTCGAGTACTCAGTTTAAATGCTTGAGATATAATTGGGAAGACACAGTATTCATTAACAAGCCATGAGAGTGAAAGCTGAGGCAAAACTGATTAGCCTTGAAATGGATCCTCTTTGAAAAATATCACACTGTTTCACATTTGTATATTTATTGTGTATTAGGTTCTGAGATTATAATCTAGAGGCATTTTGTGTATTTTCGTGTGGAGAATTTTAAAAAATGGTACAGTTTCAAAACTTTATGATAATAATAATACTCTCTACTGTAGGCACAAGACCTGAAATTTTGTGTCCACTCGATTACATCAATTCCAGTGCTCAACAGGTACTTATTCTATCGTCTCTGAAAGGATGAAAGACAAAGTTGACCTCGGCGGTATTTGAACTTAGAAAGTAAAGAGGGACTGAAAGCCGCTAAGCATTTTCCCCGGCATGCTAACAATTCTGTCAGCTTGTCGCCTTAATAATAATAATAATCCTTTCTACTAAAGGTACAAGGCCTGAAAAATTTTGGGGAAAGGACTAGTCGATTACATCGACCCCAATGTTTCACTAATACTTAATTTATCGACCCCGAAGGGATGAAAAGCAAAGTTGAACTCGGTAGTATTTGAATTTGAAACTGAAAGTCACTAAGCATTTTGCTCGGCGTGCAAATATTTTTTAGCCAGCTTAATAATAATAGTTTTTAGCCAGCTTAATAATAATAGTTCCAAATTTTGCCACAAAGGCAGCAATTTTACATTGACTCCAGTGTTTCAGTGGTCGTTACTTTATCGACTCCGAAATAATGAAAAGTGAAACCGACCTCAGCGGAATTTGAACTCAGAACATAGCGACGGGCGAAATACCGCTAAGTATTTCGTCCAGCATGCTAACGATTCTGCCAGCTCGAATAATAATAATAAGAATAATTCTTTCAAATTTTAGCACAAAGTTGGTGGGTGGTAGAATTAGTCACATGGAAACCAGTATTTGACGATATCATTTTCCCGTCTTTTCGATATCATCTTCCTGTCTGTAAATGATCTGGTAACCCTTTTAATCCTGACGTAATTATGTGAGGGCACTAGAATTTCCCGCGACCATCATAAATGTTTTTCGCTACCAAGCCTTCAAAATACACTGTTGTTCATTCACAAAAGACATATCATGAAAGCGGAAACATTGTCTACAGCTTACTATAATAATATGAAGGTACAAATGCTTGTAATTAAATTTAACACCATACGCTAAGCTCCAAAGGACTTTTTCTTTGGGAAGATCGTGTTGATATAAAATTTTACCTTCACTGCGGTGAATATATATATATTATCTTCACTATTTTGTGCCGGGAGATAGGCCGGGAAATCCATTGATTAGAAGGTGACTTACGACAGTAGATGAAGTTTAAAGATGTGAATCTTCATATAATTTTAGTCGACGTCTTAGAGAATGCTTCCACCTTCATAGCATGTTTCTAATGAATAAATAAATGTTTCGCGAAGGTTTAGTGCCGAAAAATGGGATTAATAACCTTTCTAATTTTGGCACAAGCCCAGCAGTATTGAGGGTCGGGGCAAGTTAATTACATCTACCCCAGTATTTGACTGTTATTTAATTTTGCCAACTCCGAAAAGAGTGAAAGGTAAAGTCGATCTCGGCAGCATTTGAACTCAGAACGTAAAGATTCAGGAGAAATATCGATAAGCATTTTGTTCGATGCACTAACACTTCTGCCAGCTTTCTACCTTTAAAATGTTATTAATAACGAGGTGACAATAAGGCGGCGGACTGGCAAAAATGTTTGTGCATCAGACAAAATGCTTAGCGCAGCACTGCCGAGGTCAACTTTACTTTTCATCCGTTTCGGGATCGGTAACATAAGCATCAGCTGAGAACTGGGGTCGTTGTAATCGACTAACCTGCTACCCCAAAATTGCTGGCTTTGTGTCAAAATTTGAAACCAAAAAATAAGGCGACTGTTTATTAGGAATTTATTCAATTTAACAAGGTAGCAGTTTGTTAGAAAATTATCCCAGAATATGATTACATGTCTCTTGCTAATCCGCTAACAAGGCGGCAGTTTGTTGGGAATTTACCACAAAATATTGTTACTTGTTAATCCGGCGTCACGAATAATCAGTTGCCAGAAAATTTGTGTAGTACTTCTATATCACAAAATAAAGAACAATGAATATGAATGTGTAGTATATGCTTTAAAATAGTTAGCATTGCTATCTTTCACAATGTAATTGTTTCAGCAAATAATTTTTTCAAATATTCTATTTGTCAAAATTGATTAGCTCTGTCTTAGTCGATAACTTAACAGTACTTACGTTGCTGTAGTGTTTACGTGAATTGAGGTCAATATCATTCTGCTTTTTACGTTTTTTTTTTCCTCGTATGTTTATTCAAGCTCTCATAGAACTGTTTCATTCTTTATAAGTGTCTAGAATTCTATTTTACTTCATATCATATTTGTTTCATCCTGCTCTAACGTACTAAGTACATTATTATTATTATTATTATTATTATTATTATTATTATTATTATTATTATTATTATTATTATTATTATTATTCAGTAGTTTTATTTTTATAACGTGCTTTCACTTCACTACCGAGCGCAGCTCTGTGCGCCTTGGGTATGTGCTGTGGTTTGCTGTGGTGCTCTTATGTTTACTGTATTGAAAGTGTTTTGCGTAGAATGTGTGCAGTACCCAGTAGTGCAATTTTCTGTATGTTATATATATTTGTAAGTCCTGGTGTTTTTGTTATGTATTTGTCTGAATATTTTTTTATTATACCTAAGGCACCTACTATGATAGGAATTGTTTCTGTTTTTAGATTCCACATTCGAGTTAT
>NC_068982.1:40420063-40425841 GCF_001194135.2 Octopus bimaculoides | reverse complement strand
CTCCTCCTCCTCCTCCTCCTCATCATCATCATCATCATCATCATCATCATCATCATCGTCATTGTCGTCATCGTCGTTATCATCATCATCATCATCATCATCGTCGTCGTCGTCATCATCATCTATTATCAAAGTGCTTTTCTTCCGACTAGCGAAACAAGCTTAACCTCCTTATAATATAGAAACACATTTTTTTCATGTGTTACCTTCTAGGAGTTTCACATGTTTTTTCAAAAGAAGACACCGCGTATAATGCGTTGTGCCTAAAACTTCTACTTTGGCTGAGCGGACATACATGGATATTAGGAGGGTTTTTCTCTATCGCCCATGGTACTTTGAAACTAATTTATTTTACATTCATTCCCAATATATAATTTTATTGCAGCTTTCCAAACAATGCCGCAGGAGTGGCTGTGTAGTAAGTAGGTTGCTTACGAACCACATGGTTCCGAGTTCCATCCCACTGCGTGGCACCCTGGGCATATGTCTTCTACTATAGTCTCGGGGATCTGTTCAGTTTAGCTCTCAGATTTTTTAATTCATTTTTTTTTTAACTAATCAGTTTGAAACTTCGTATACTTCGTATTCTTCTCACGCAGAATACAGTTTACTTTGAACATTTTTGACAACATTTGGTATTTTAGAAGTTATTTCGTGTTAAAGTTGTCATATTTAGGTAATTTCACTTTTTGAAATTTGGCATCTTATCTATTTTAACAGATATATTTTAGATGCCCTATTTTAATATCGTTTATATATATATATATATATATATAATGTGAACGCGCGCTCATGTGTATGAGACTGACAATGTCTTCGAAGTTTCGGCTTACCAGGCGTCATCAGATGCTGTGAGCAGAAATTTTGAAGGTGTTGTTAGCTTTTTCTTTTTAAAAATTAATAAATTTGTACTCTACTAAAAAGTATTGGGTAATCCTTCAGTTTGATGTTAAGTTGTTTTTATATATAAATTCACATAAAGACAAAACATCAGAACTAGTATTTGAATGATCACTGATTTCCTATAACAGTAGCAACGGATTTTGTCTTAGCATGCAGTTAGTAATCACTACATGCTACTGACAAAGTGCGGTGAAGTAGAAATGTGCATCTGGCATTGACAATGCTGGATGAGTTTCGTCTGTTACTGATATATTTGCGTTTTAAACACTGCACGTCCATAAGAGAAAATAACAGCGGACGAATACCTCAGTAAATTTAATTTTTCGCGATGTATCTGCAGTGAGTATAATGAACATATGGCTATCCTTAAGTATTAATATATTCACACACACACACAGAGACACACACACGCTCGTAATTATATACTTGGTCATATCTGAGTGTGTTCCCTATCTTAGTCAGGATTGAGCTTATTAAGACAATATGGTCGATTGCTTCTTGGCTCTCACTGCACATTTACTATTGCTAACTTTGTTTGTTATGATTAAAATAATATTTCGTATTTGCGAACTAGTGTTCATCAGAGCTGACACTGCGTTCTTTTCATTGATTCTGGACCGCCATTAACAAGTGGTTTTCTCTTCTTTTCTCCTTTTATCTTTGTACTGTCCAATATGTTTCCCCTCGTCATCTCCCTCTGGAGCAATAAGCCAAATATCTTATACTGTCTTCTGTTCATTTGCGTTTTTTTTTTTTTTAGCTACTTTGCTCTTATTATTTTCGGCTACATTCCCAGCTGCTGTGGCGTGTCTAATTAGAAAAAATTTTCCCAGTAAACAGTAAATTTTGTAGATTTTGTTTTATCCTGTTCCTTAATTAATTGATAGATTCTACCCCTATTTCTAATGACGTACTGTGCACATTTTTCTTTGTTTTATATTTACTATTCAAATGAAAATATTTTGACTGCATCATATTTTGATGGTGTAGCCAATAACAATTTTCTTTGTTTTACTGTCTACGTTTTTTCCGTTTATTTATTTTTCCAATTGATTTTTATTGAAACTGTATTTAATTACTAGGACAGCTAATACGTTTATATTAATTACATTGTTTTCTTACTTCGCAATAAAACATTATCTCATATCAATCTGACCTGTCTTCCAATATTGTTTTTGATTTTTCATTTTACTTACTCTTTCATTCTTTTACTCTTTTACTTGTTTCAGTCAATTGACTGCGGCCATGCTGGAGCACCGGCTTTAGTCGAGCAAATCTACCCCAGGACTTATTCTTTGTAAGCCTAGTACTTATTATATCGGACTCTTTTGCCGAACCACTAAGTTACGGGGACGTAAACACACCAGCATCGATTGTCAAGCTATGCTGGGGGGACAAACACAGACACACAAACATATACACACACACATACATATATATATATATGCATATATATGGCGGACTTATTTCAGTTTCTGCCTACCAAATTCACTCACAAGGCTTTTGTTGGCCCGAGGTTATAGTAGAAGACACTTGCCCAAGGTGCCACGCAGTGGGACTGAACCCAGAACCATGTGGTTGGTAAGCAAGCCACTTACCATACAGCCACTCCCGCGCCCATTGTGAAAATAGTAAATGATTCTTGCGTCATTTATTGTTAAGCTTATTGAGTTATATATTTTTGTGTATCTTGATTTTGCATATTCTTGTTATTTTCTTTTTTCGAAGAAAAGTTTTAAAACATTTTGTAAACCCCATATTCATATTTTACTTAATTACGTTTTAATATGAATGTCTTCCCTATTGGCCACTAAGGTGGCTTGCCGGCACAATCGTTAGCACACCGGACGAAACGCTTTGCGGCATTTCGTCCGTCTTTACGTTCTGAGTTCAAGTTCTGCCCATGTCAACTTTGCCTTTCAGGATCGATAAAATAAATACCTGTTGAGCACTGGGATCGATGTAATCGACTTATTCCCTCCTCCGAAATTGCTGGCCGTGTGCTAAAATTTTGAAATCATTATTAAATCTTCCGCATCTTTTACTTGAAGATCTGGTGCTTCCTGCCATTATTCCTGTGCCTTGTTTATCAACAGCTGTCTCTTCAAGACTCACTGGTGTTTCAGTTCTCCTGCTTATTTCCAAAGAGATTGCTGAAATATTTTTGATGCATTTGGAATGGTGTTTATGTTGTCTGTAACTTGTGTGTCGTCACGTGTTGCCTTAGGCTGTTGAATGTGCATATCTTTGATTAAAAAAGTTTCCAATATATTCGATAATGATTTATTTTTATTTTTATTGCAAAATCTTACAGTGATTAATGTGATTAGTCCTCAAAATTGTTTTGCATGTTTGCACCAACATAATATCAATCGTATTTAGTTTGTATAGTAATCATGTCATAATTCTAACTACTACTGCTTCATTATTTTCTTAGTTCGTTGCTTACAATACTTGAATTGTTCTTCCAAAGCTGATATATTTTGAAACATCATCAAATGTTTTCTTTCTTTTTTTTTTCTACTGTGTGATTTTCACATATATTTCACTTATGCTTATAATCAACAACTCTAAACGGAACATTGCTGTTGTGATACAGATGAGCTTCAACCAAGAACACTTATGATTAAAGTCATTGCAGTCGTGACTAACACTTTGTTGTTTATTTCTTTGTGATTGACGAGAAGAGATTTTCGTAATGCGCTCATCATTTTATTTAAAAATATATCAGGCTATGATTTCAAAGTATTTGGTTGTTATTTCTAGCGGATCATGTAACTACACTGGAGATTACTCGTTGGCACGCCAGCAGAAGTGTAACTAATGTTAATCAGTTAAGTGTTTACAATTTGGCAAACATCTCTTATTGCACAATATAACATTAGTTGTGTTTATTGTTTGGCAAACGTGTTTTATGGTATAGGAATAACGTTAGCTCAATGTTTATGGTTTCCACTCCTTTGTTTATCAGCATGTAAACAATCGACAGATTAAAAGGTTATAATCTAAGAAAATGTCTGCAAAAAGTAAATTAAAATAATCGATGTCATACATTGACACCGCCGGTATAAATGCCGTGTAGTACATAAATTATTTATACCCGTTCTTCTATATACTGGCTGAAAATTTATACAGTTTCGACCGTCTTCATCTTCCTTCCAAAGCTGATAAAACAAACGTCATGCATGAGCTGGGATAGATTATACTTCTCTCTTGCATAAGTGTAGCCTTGTTACCTAGCCTGAAATACATATGAGAAACTGTATTTTTACAAAGTTTACAGAGAAACTATCCCTCAGATTAGGAGTTCACTGGATTTATCTTGTGATTATCGTGAACTTAAATTATTGGCTGAGGAAGAGGGTTGAACATTTGTTTTGAATCGTTTATTGAGGGCGCATTTATTATTATTATTATATCACTTTTGTACTGACTAAATATGTTGGTTTAGTTGCAAAACTGATTTAATGTGTGCCAGCACAGTATTCTGTTCAGCTGAGGCCGGCGTCGCGTTCAATCAGCTCATGCTTGATGTTGATTTACTGTAAGGAAATAAAACCATTTCCGAGTCGTCTCTCTTACAGTAAATGTTACTGATGATAGCCAACAAGCTAGAAATGCATTCACGGATTTCGCTAGAAGGCAAATGACTGTTGGTGTTTTTGAACACCCATTGCTGAAAACGACAAAGGCTTTCCTCGGCAAATTAGCAGTGAATGCAGCCTTTGTACAGGTCAAGTACATCCCAAACACATTTGAACTGACCTCATTGTTTAATTGACAATACTACTTTCACGTGCCAACTACATATAAAAGAAAAATGGAGCGTTTTGAATATATACATATAGGATACGAAATAGACCTATAAAAGACTCACTTTACTCTATTCACAATATACTTTAAGTAGAAGGCTATAACTAAATTTGATTGAACTCTCTTTGTTACCATTTCGTGACTATGGTTATTGAAGCTTATGTCTATCAAATGACAAAAAGACAAAAAACAAAAAAAAGCAATTATTCATTAAAAGTGAGTGTTAATAAACTACGTTTAACAATGTTACCCAAAAAATAACGTTCGTAAAATATTCTTCCTATGTTTTAATATACTATTGTTTATAACAATATAAACAATAGTAATAATAACAAAAAGTAAAAAAAAAAAAAAAGTAAAAGAAAAACAAACAAAAACAAAGCAAAACAAAGATCAAAAATAAAAATGAGTCATTGAAGAAGCCTGTATGTGGTCACTCAACTAACTAGAAATAGCAGTCTCTGACTGCATCCAGGGGGTCTTTTTGAAGCAAAAAAGAAGAGAAAATAGAAAACGAAAAGAAGGGCATATTGAATAGCGTTGGCATAAATATTGTCTAAAACCCCTTTAATCATAAGTCTGTTCAATCATAAATGACCAGGAGTGACACAACAGCAGTAGCAGCAAGTACAGTTCCAAAAAAAAAAAAAAAAAAAAATACAATCCCACAACAGACACTAACGCTAAAACAAAACAAAGCAAAGTAAAGTAGGTGTAGTAGCAAGAAGAACAATAACAACAACAGAAACAAATCCAACAGCAGCAGCAGCAGCAGCTACGCCAGTGGGAATTTGAGCATGGAGTGGCACATCCTTCTGCACGATCTACTTGAGTCCTGTTTACGGCTTGTAGTTTACTAACCCCGTTAATAAAGAGCAGAAGCAAACACACCAATTAACCTCTCTTTTGACCCGGACGGAATTCAAGTTAAAGCGTCGTGATCGTCCCCATCACCACCACCGCCGCCGCCGCCAGCACCACGACTACCGCCACCACCACCGCCGTCGCCACCACTGACGTTATCAGTGATAAGAAATTCCCATTATTGTATTTTATGGCATT
>NC_068982.1:40415907-40419252 GCF_001194135.2 Octopus bimaculoides | reverse complement strand
CTTCTACTATAGCCTCGGGCCGACCAAAGCCTTGTGAGTGGATTTGGTAGACGGAAACTGAAAGAAGCCCGTCGTATATATGTATATATATGTATGTATGTGTGTTTGCATGTCTGTGTGTGTCTCCCCATCATTGCTTGACAGCCAATGGTGGTGTGTTTACGTCCCCGTAACTTAGCGGTTCGGCATAAGAGATCGATAGAATAAGTACTAGGCTTCCAAAGAATAAGTCCTGGGGTCGATCTGCTCGACTAAAGGCGGTGCTCCAGCATGGCCGCAGTCAAATGACTGAAACAAGTAAAAAAGTAAAAGAGTAAACAGTAGAACGGCGCGCCACTGCATAGTACCAAAAGTCCCAACATCAGGACATGGGACCATACGGCAACAACCAGTATTATGATGAATGGACAAAAACTTGGCAACATAGACAACTTTAAAATATCTAGGATCCAGTTTGAGTATGGACAGCACCTCAGTTTTAAACAAACCCCAAACAACACAAGACTATTGACTCCACTCTTTTCGTATGGGTCTCAGAGCTTCACTCTCACAGCTGACAAAGAACGTCAAGAGTACGGTCGTTTAAATACAAGCGCTTGAAAAAGTTGGCACTATGGGTCTTTTTTGCAGAGCAGAAGACAAACAACTTTTTAAGGCAGTAAGGAACCAAATATGCCAGGAATATGAACCATTCACGTGCAACAAACTCGCTTGGTATAGTCCGGAGCAAATGGCAGGAGAGCGAAGACGAAAAAAATAAAGAAAATCTTGGTCTGAAACTATCATGCAAGGAGAGATCTCAATAATGCGGCCTACTCCGTACGATGAAGGTCGAAGGAAATCCAGGAAACATACACACACACACACACACACACACACACACACACACACACACACACACACACACACACACACACACACACACACACATATGACTAAGTATGCATATGTGTATGTATGTATGTATGTATACACGTGCTCACACATACATATACACACACATACGCGCACTCGCATTCACACACACTTGTATATATATATTTATGTACTAATATTCTATTATCTATTTCAGCTGTTGGCAATTGTCATGCAGTGGTACCTATTATTGGTTTATATATATTCACACCGCCGTCACATTATGTGGTTCATTTCGGTGAATAAAATGTCGGGAGATTAACATCCTCAAAGCGTTGGGGAAAAAAAAATATATACAAAGGTATATAACTATAACTAGTTAACAACAAAGTTATTTCCCTTACATTTTTCCGCGACTGACGCAAAATCCTCGCATAAAAATGCTTTTGCGTATCGAGACGTACATAAAGGGCACGCACACCCGCGCGTACACGCACGCACGCACGCACACACGCACACACACACACACACACACACACACACACACACACACACACACACACACACACACACACACACACACACACACTACACAAGTAATAAACAGTACAGTTGTATTTACAAATATATAGAAAAAAGAAATGAAATATAGAATCCTGCAGAACCAATAATTTGTAAACACTGTCATGATGTCAGTGTTGCTACGATGACTTTGACTTGAATGACCAGTGATGTGTGTTGAATGGCAAGCTTAACTGTTGGCTGGAAACTAGTTTGGTAGTATAGATGTATTTGTAAGAATTCATATGCTCGGGACTGTGTATGTATATCTGTCATCGTTCAGTTTTATTTCAAGATGTCTTGCCAATACAGAAAGAACCGGTTTCTACCCCAAATCCAAGGCTCCTTTATTGGAATTTCACCATCAACAACAGGATATTTTTCTATGTATGTATGTATGTATGTATGTATGTATGTATGTATGTATGTATGTATGTGTTCAGATTTATATGTTTTGTTTTATGTAGGTATTCTTATGCATATAGTTGCATATCTAGATATGCTCATATATATTTAAATGATTAACTTCCGAAAAGTTGTATGTATGTATGTATGTATGTATGTATGTACGTATGTACGTATGTATGTATGTACGTATGTACGTATGTACGTACGTATGTATGTGTGTGTGTGTGTGTGTGTGTGTGTGTGTGTGTGTGTGTGTGATTATTCAGGTTTATTTAAAAAATTCTTGCCAACTGAGAAAGAGTCGGTTCTAACCCGGATACAAGGCCCCCTTCAATGGAATTTGAACAACATCAACGGGGTATTTTTGTGTGTATGAATACGTGCAGAATTGTATGTTTCGTTTTATGTATGTATTCTCGTGCATCTAGTTGCATGTCTAGACATGCTCCAGTTTGACTTGGATCTGTAGTCCTCGAATCAGCTCTCTCCTTTCTGATTGTGACAAGCCTGATTTCTCAAGAATGGTACTTAGGCAGTGCGTTACATATCCCAGGGTCCCAATAATTACAAGTATAAATCTGAGCTTGAAATCTGGGTAGAGTAAATGTAGACATCTGAATAGTTCAGTCTAGGCGTTTTCTTTTTCGCTGATCTTAAGCTTTATGTTAACATCCGCTAAACAGCTGATTTCCACAAGTGTATACAGTTTCACCTCTCTATCCCAAATTACTATGTCAAGTATTTTATGTCCTCGTTCACTTTTTGATTTAGAATACATTTTGACCGGCCAACTGGATTTGTAAACCTATTAATAGTCCATCGATATACATGTATGCACCCACGCTCATACGCATTCACCAAACAGACATACACGCGCACACAAACGCACGCACGCACACACACACACACACACACACACACACACACACGCACACGCACACGCACGCGCGCACGCACACATGCGTATGTGCGTTTGTGCATCCAATTTCCTCTAAAATACTGCTCTTTAAAACAACTGCAGGATAACAGTCTATTTATTTTTGCACCATATCTTATTAATTACCACTGTAATTCTGACTAAGAATATTATATATATATATATACATATATATATTAAATATAACTGCAAAATATTTATTACTTGTGAAAATATATAAACGTATAAGAAGCAGAAAAGAAATATCAAGGTAGATAACTAGCGTATTCATTAGTAAAGTTACCTCCCTTGGATCACTGCAAGCACGTACTACATAATCTTTACATCTTTTTGTTTGCCCGTTACAAAAAAGCTTTCAGTGGACAAAATTCGAATATATGAAACTTCAGTATCATTTAGAAATCGAGAAGTACAGATACGTATGCACTAATGTATGTGTATGTGTCACATTCTGATATATATATATGTATATATATATATATATATATAATTTCTTTGTGTGCGGTGTTGAGCACTCATTCCAGGGTTTTACATTTACGTATATATATATATATATATATATATATATATATATATATATATAT
>NC_068982.1:40408757-40415641 GCF_001194135.2 Octopus bimaculoides | reverse complement strand
GACATATATATATATATATATATATATATATATACGACGGGATTCTTTCAGTTTCCGTCTACCAAATCTACTCACAAGGCTTCGGTCGGCGCGAGGCTATAGTAGAAGACACTTGCCCAAGGTGCCACTGAACCCGGAGCCATGTGGTTCGTAAGCAAGCTACTCACCACACAGCCTCTCCTGTTAGTTTTGTAAGTCATCACAGCAGACGTATCATCAATTGCCGACTAGCACAGAAACAACGACAACAGCAACAATAATGACAACAACAAGATCACGAACAATAACAACAAGAACCACAAGAAAACCAACAAGAAAAAAAACCAGCACCGCTACCCACGCCTCCATATGCACAACTGATAAAACAGCTCTACAAATAAATGACGGAACATCAGCAACCAACAAGCCAGCACAACCAAACGACGCCACCATCAGCGCCATCAAGAACAGAAACAACATTATCAACACCACCACCACCACCACCACCACCAACAACAACAACAACTCCAGAGGAAGAAGAGAAAACCAAAAGGACTCATATTCCATCCCCAAAACCCATACACCATATCCCAACTCTCACCAACCAGCACCAACACCGACAACAAAATCAATACACTCAGAAATAGACCCCAATACACTTCCCCTCCCACATTCTGATTCCTCCGACATGTCGTCAGATGAAGACGACACAGAGGATTTGCAAGTGGCCACAGGAGGAAGGAGAAAAAAAGGGGGGAAAAAGGAATAGAGAAGCAGACAAACAAAGCAGAGAGGTTTACCACTTCCGAAACCAAAATACCTGCAGAAAATAAAAGCATTAACACAAACTCACAAACACCAAATTCCCCAACAATGTTGGCAGCTATAAACACCAACAATCCAGACTTAATGGGATACATTAGGTCAAACATTACCGCAAACAATACCAAAAACAAATAATCACTCATGCACAACACCACCACAACACATTAAAATCATACACATAACACAGAACACACAGAACACACTGAAATCTCTCTACCCGGGTTCAGTAGGGAGATTTCAAAAATACCTCTCTAAAAACTGTACAAAAACCATCTGGGAGAAGACTGTGAGGTGAAGGACAAACAACTTTCGGACAGTAAGTGACTCTCTCTCTCTCTGTCTCTGTCTCTCTCTGTCTCTCTCTGTCTCTCTCTCTGTCTGTCTCTCTGTCTGTCTCTCTCTCTCTCATTCTCTTTCGTCTTCCTTTCATGTGTAAAACGCAACTTTCAATAGGAACATGCTCAAAATAGGTAGTATAAATGTACGTGGCTTGGAGGTCACCTTAGAAACAAAGCTACCTGTTATATGACAACAAGTCACAGAATGTGCATAGCCATCAGCGAGACCAGACTCCACATAGCCATCAGCGAGACCAGACTCCACAACCCGAGGGTCCTCCAACACATGTTCGGCGGACATTTCGACAGTTATTTTTATCCGTGTCTGCCGAGAATGGGCGGAGGTGGCACCGTGGTGCTTCTTCGGAAGAGTCTGGACCTCAAAGCAAGAGCAAGTTTCCTAGACCCGGAAGGTAGGCTGGTCGTCTTGGATGCCGATGGCAGTAATGGGTGTGATTTTCGACTGGTAACAATTTATGCATCATCCTTAACAGGTCGGCCAGATTTCTTTCGACGTCTAGAGGTTTTTCCTGGGAACGTCTCGACCTTTACTTTTAGTGGGGGATTGAAACGCTACCTTCGACATGCATCTAGACTACGTGGGCAGAGAAAGTAATAGGAAGGGATGTAAATGCCTCAAAGACCTGCTCAAATGTTTCCAACTGTCTGGCAGATGCCACTGGACCACCCGAATATGCCAATTTGGACATGGAGTAACCGCATCGGGTCGTCCAGATCCTATTTAGATAGAGTATTCTGTAGGACAGTGGATAGAGATAGTGTATGTTGTCCACAATTCCATATAGTCAGCTACACAGATCACAAATTTGTGACTTGTACACTTGACTTAGATAAGAGCCACAAGCAGGGTTCCGGTTACTGGAAGCTGAACGTGTCTTTCACGGCACACCATGCTTACAGGGACCGGATTAGCACATTAGTTAAGAGAGTATTGACGTGCGCCATCGTCAACAATAGATGGTGGTATTCCCTAAAGAAGGCAATTAAAGCAGAATCTGTTAGGTACAGTAAGGCCCTAGCATTAGACCGAAATACAATAGAGGGAGACCTAGTTAAGAAATTAGAAGAGGCACTTAGAACTGGTGGTGAGGTTGGCCCTCGACAAACACTTCAACGCCAAACACGAAGGATGCGTGCTCTGAGGAACGAAGTAACTGGAGCTACCCGAGAGGCCCGAGTGGCGAAGCCATTAGGTGTCCGACAGATGAGCAAGGGCGACAATTACTCGAGCCCGAAAGGATGCGTGAGGCCTTTCAATAACACTTTGCCCGACTGTTCGGGACAACTTTAATAACATGTTTTGAATTCGTGATTAGTAATTCTTGTCATTATCTCCCCTTCCCATTGAGAATCGGTCGAAAATGCCGTTTGGCATTTGTCTACCGACTTCCGATGCGGATATAATTTCAATAAATCAAGATATATTTCTTGCATAGTATTTGATATATTTTTATACGTCTTTGTTGGCCACTCGTCACTCACAGTTACTTCTAGCCCATTTTTGTCAAACACACACACACTCAACGCGTACATACAAATGCACACATGCATGTGCACGTATATTGTTTATAGTGGAACCCAATTACACTCACCTGCACACACACACATACACACGCACACACATCAGTGTGCGTATACGCATGCACGCGTATACACATACACACGTATCTCTCTCTCTCTCTCTCTCTCTCTCTCTCTCTCTCTCTTTCTCTCTCTCTCTCTACCTATCTATCTATCTATACATACATACATACATACATTCATGAGTGGCTGTGTGGTAAGTAGCTTGCTTATCAACCACATGGTTCCGGGTTCATTCCCACTGCGTGGCATCATGGGCAAATGTCTTCTACTATAGCCTCGGGCCGACCAAAGCCTTGTAAGTGGATTTGGTAGACGGAAACTGAAAGAAGCCCGTCGTATATATGTATATATATATATATATATATATATGTATGTGTGTGTGTGTATGTTTGTGTGTCTGTGTTTCTCCCCCCAGCATCCCTTTGACAACCGATACTGCTGTGTTTACGTCCCCGTAACTTAGCGGTTCAGCAAAAGAGACCGATAGAATAAGTACTAGGCATCCAAAGAATAAGTCCTGGGGTCTATTTGCTCGACTAAAGGCGGTGCTCCAGCATGGCCGCAGTCAAATGACTGAAACAAGTAAAAGAGTAAAAGAGTGCATACAGAGAGAGAGAGAGATGGAAGAAAGAAAAAGAAGTAAAGGGAAGAATGAAAAGAAGTCTAAGTTAAAAATTCATACTTCTTTGAAAAGAGAATCTTTCCCGTTTGATAACATATTCCTGCCAGGGGCAAGCCATGTATGATATAATATATACATAGAGATATATTTACATACATACATACATACAACCCCAAATATAATTAGTAGCAGAATTTATCCTTGAGGGTTGCGTGTTTTACAAATATATATAATGATAATTATAGTTATAGCTTTGGGGGGAAATGGAAGAAAATTAAACCAAATTGAAATAAAAAAAGAAATGAAAAATAAAAATTCAATACAAGTATTCCAACTAAAAAAGGTTTATACACCTCAAATATAGCCACCAAGTTTTTCTTTTATATAATTGTATAAACAAATTTGATAAGCAAGGTCACTATATACGACATGCAAATTCGTAAAGTGTTCCATATTTTTAGAGGTGCAAGCGTAAGAGGTACTTTGCGTGGTACTTTGTGAAGGTGTCTTCTGCTATGGGCGCTGGAAGAGGGAGAGTGAGAGAGAGAGGGAGAGAGAGAGAGAGGGGGGGAGGAAGAGAGAGAGGAGGAAAAGAGAGAGAGGGGAAAAGAGAGAGCGGGGGAGGACAAAGAGAGAGAAAGAGATAGGAGGACAGAGGGAGAGAGAGAGAGAGAGAGAGAGAGAGAGAGAGAGAGAGAGAGAGAGAGAGAGAGAGAGAGAGAGAGAGAGAGAGAGAGCGAGAGAGGGAGAGAGAGAGAGAGAGAGAGGAGGACAGAGGGAGAGAGAGAGAGAGAGATAGAGAGAGAGAGAGAGAGAGTGAGGGTGAGAGAGTGAGGGTGAGAGAGTGAGGGATTAAGAGAGAGCTCGAAGAAGATATGAGTAGATTTGGTTGACGGAAACTGGAAGAATCCCACCATATATAAATAAGTAAAAGATAATGGATATATATGTGTATTTATGTATGTAAGCATATGTATAGTGGATGGGAATGCTGGACGCTCTGTTCGAAAATATAAGGACACAAATATTCTGTCGTATAGCCAGCTGGAAACGATGTTTCCTGAGGCTAAACAACAATAACAATCGTCCCTTCCTTTACAGGGCCTCCGATAGAGAGAGAAAGATGTCTGTAAACTGGAGACGAGGCCCAATTGCTTGTAACACCGTAAACATCGTTAAAGGTGACTGATGATGGTATTGAACCAAGAGACTGTTCCATCAACCATCGAAGCAGGTCATACATCCTCCGGGTTATCGCTTTCCCATTTTTAGGAAATTGTACGTTCCACTCCTGAATGTAAAGCTACTCGAAGACACGACCGCGTACGAGCTAGTGCATTGACTTAACCAGCACCGTCTGGCTTGTTTCCGCTCAGCCTCAGAGCCTTACAGCGGAGTTTGTCTCAATGCGGGGCTATGACTCGCACCTTACACTCAGCCTGATAGTGACTGCCTGCGCATTGGTGTTTCTCTGAGGCTTGGTTTCCAGACCTGTCAACCTCATGAATGCCGCTGAGGATCCACAGTGGATTCTTTCGGCCCCCACCCACTGTCCTGCCGTCATAATGCTAGCGGCTTTCCGTGCCATGCCGCCCTTAACAAGAGCATAAAGTATGGCCTAGACGCCGCAAAATTCCCTTCCCAGTTTAAGCCAGTGGGACTAGACCGAGGGGACGGTAAAAGGCTCGACGGTATGACAATTTTCCGTTCTGTGACGGTAGGCTCCCTCATCTAGTATGTCACATGCTATGACACCTGTAGCGGCAACGCTACTCGTTAGGCTGAGAAAAACAAACTGTCAAGGTATCGGTTACTCCCCGGCAGGTTTATGGTCGAGCCTGCGACAGTTGAGACCTTCGGTGTTCTTGGTCCTCGGATCATATTCATGCTTACCCCTATCGGGGTGGAGATTGCTGTCTGCAAGTGCGAGCCCCGTGAGTCAGAATGACTTCTAGCGCATCCCCCTCACAATCCTCCAGGACAATGCTTTTCTCATTTTGTGTGCCATGAGAAATATTGAACTATGATAGAAGAAATTGTTCTTTAATTCGTAAGGACCACGCTTTCACATACTGCTCAATAGTTCTAGGAATTAATGAAGTATGTCACTCCTCATATATATGACGATCGTACTCTTTCACAATATCGTTTAAAAATAACGCAAGGCGTCTCAATCGATGTAATTAGAATTCCGCCAATCTACCAGCCTCAGTATTACGTTTTTATCGACTCCGAAGGAATAAAAGATGTAGTTAACCTCGATTTGATTTGAGCTCAGAGCACAGAGAGACGAAAGAGACACACTGAGACTTCAATCTAACAACTCTGACAATCTGCAGTCGATAAATTGATTCAAATCTTTCCAGGGAAGCTTTGTGAGTTTACTTCCGAAGATTCATTAAAAACTAGTTAAAATGTTTAAAATAATTAAGATAATATAATTAAGTATTATTAAGGACGATTAACCTACTTGAAATGATTAAATTTAAAATACAAAGTATAACATACAGCTTTACTTAAAATACTGGCAAATTGAATAGAAATAATTAAAATTTTCAAGTTCAAAGGTTATTTAACTCGACAAGAAAGATGAACAGTGTAAAGAAAATATGGAAGCCCACAAAGAAATAATTGAGGAAACTAATAAAGCAGACGTTTTAAGTCATTAAGATATGCTATCAGGTTAGGAATCAAAATGTGGATGAGAAAGGTATGGAAAGAGATACCAAAATGCATTTTAAAATATGAATATACTGCTAGTGTGGAGGTGCAATGGCCCAGTGGTTAGGGCAGCGGACTCGCGGTCATAGGATCGCGGTTTCAATTCACAGACCGGGCGTTGTGAGTGTTTATTGAGCGAAAACACCTAAAGCCCCACGAGGCTCCGGCAGGGGATGGTGGCGAACCCTGCTGTACTCTTTCACCACAACTTTCTTTCACTCTTACTTCCTGTTTCTGTTGTACCTGTAATTCAAAGGGTCAACCTTGTCACACTTTGTCACACTGAATATCCTCGAGAACTACATTAAGGGTACACGTGTCTGTGGAGTGCTCAGCCACTTGCACGTTAATTTCACGAGCAGGCTGTTCCGCTGATCGGATCAACTGGAACCCTCGACGTCATAAGCGACTGAGTGCCAGCAACATACTGCTAGTTAACTTCTCTCTACCTGTCTCTCTCTGACTCTCTGACTCTCTCTGCCTTTGACTCTCGCTCGCTCTCTTTCTCACTTTGTCGATTGTATTTTCTGAGTAAACCGGTTCCCTTCTTACCGCTAACCATTCTTTCTTGTTTTTGCTTCTCTTTTTAAACACCTAAACAGCTATCTGTCTCTCTCCTAATGATAATATACACCATTATAATCTATCTATCCATCTATCTATCTATGAATCTATGATATACCGTATGTATCTATGTACACACATATATATACCGATATATGTCAATATAGTATATCAATATTTACGTATATATGTGTGTATATCAATATTTACGTATATAGATCGGAAGAGCG
>NC_068982.1:40406530-40408318 GCF_001194135.2 Octopus bimaculoides | reverse complement strand
TATATATATATATATATATATATATATATATATATATGTGTGTGTGGGTGTATGTGTATACATATACATGTATGTGTGTGTATATGTATATATGCATATACATATATATATATATATACTTTTGTATATATGTATATGTATTTATGTATGTATATATGTATGTATGTATCTATCTATCTATCTATCTATCTATCTATCTATCTATCTATCTTTCTATCTATCTATCTATCTACCTATATGAATATCTATATTTATGTGTGTAATCTACATATAAGTAATGGAGGCGAAGCGGATGCACGAGTATATGTTCTAGAAAGGAACTGGAAGAGGTTGTAAAATTGAAAAAAATTAAAACATATATGGAAGAAACATCTGAAATCAAATATAATGAGATGGAGAATCAGATACATGCACGAGGATTAAGACTGCATTACAAGTTCCTTTCACTTTTCTAAATAAGCATTGATCTGTATATATCAATACGTTTATTTCCTTCTGTACATTTCTTCTGTCGGTTGCTATTTGAAATTATGAAAAGAAAAGAAGTTAATATTTATGAAACTCGTTTTGCTTAACTTAACCCTATAGAATATATAACTTCAAACTCGCCACAACCTCCTCGGTTTTAATTTCCTCTTCTCTTCACTATATTTGTGCATAATATTTTGCTTCGGCATTGTAAGACTAATAGCATGGTGTAGAACTCAGTATACAGATGCTTTAGAACGAAGTATTAGTCGAGTACAGAGCGGTAATAAAAAAATGAGGTGACCAAAGAATAAACGATTTTCTTATGAACTTCGATACTTACAGTTGTTTCTACTAAGCATTGCAAGACTAATAACATGGCGTAGAACTCAATATACAAATGCGTCAGAACGAAGCGTTAGTCAAGTACAGAGCGGTAATTAAAAAAATGAGGTGACCAAAGAATAAACGATTGTCTTATGAACTTCATTAGCTTACAGCTGTTTCTGCTATGAGCTAGCGAAGATCACAAGATAGTCCTTTATTCTTTTGTCATCTCAATTTATTATTTGTATATATAGGTGCAGGTACGGCTGTGTGGGTATGTAGAGAGTTTCGCAACCATGCAGCCTTGGATTCAGTTCCCCTGTGAGGAACATTGAGAAAGTGTCTCCTAATCGGATCGACTAAAAACTTTGGGGATGGATTTTGTAGACGGAAACTTAAAAACCTCGTAGTACACACACACACACACACATGTTAAATAAAATGAGACAACAAAGCCAAGGTAGTGTGGAATTTCTAGGACATTTATGAAAGGAAAGATAGTCTTACAGCTGTTTAAGGTATATGAAAGATATCCCATCATCAGAGACGATTTGAGAGAGTTAAATAGAAGGAAATAGTAGACTTCAGTATAAGAAGTTATTTTGGAAAGGTAGAGATATAATAAGTACAAAGGAAAGTATGAGTATAAAAAAGTATATGTTGGATGTTAAAATTGCTGTTCCATTATCCAAGGAATGTGTTGTATAGAAAGGGTGGAGAGGCTTCTTGTCCATGGTATGTAAATTCCGATAGGAGTTCATATTTTGTTATTACAAATGATTAGTGTGTAGACATAAATTCCATCTGCTGTTCATACAAAGGGATCTTTGTAGCGTTAACGAAATTTTGAGAATATACTGGTAGGGGGAATTAGAGAGAAGAGAATAGAGAAGTATGTTAGAAGGAGGAAAATGGTATGGGTCAAAAGGAATAAGATAGAAAAGAAGAAAGAGTATGGATCAAACCTCTCTCTCATATATATATATATATATA
>NC_068982.1:40400340-40406435 GCF_001194135.2 Octopus bimaculoides | reverse complement strand
TATATATAAACAATTGCAGCGTGCAAGATGTTTATAGGCCATTTAAAAACACAAAAGACCATTAGATTCACGTCAACATTTAAATTTAATTTGTGTCAAAATATTTTCGTCGCTTTGAAACCGCGACCTGTTACCTGACAAAACTTCGTGCTGCATCGCAGAAGTTTTGTCAGTGAACAGGTCGCGATTTCAAAGCGACGAAAATATTTTGACGCAAATTAAATTTAAATGTTGAAGTGAATCTAACGGTTTCTTGTGTGTTCTTAAATGTCTTATAAACATCTTCCACGCTGCAATTGTTTTTGTTTCCGCACACTATCTCAGATCAAGTCACTTGCTATGCAAGTACATCTCGGTAATATATATGTCTCTTTTATCTTTCATTTGTTTCAGTCATTCGTCTGCGGCCATGATGGTTCAGTGCTTTGAAGAATCTTTAGTTGAATGAATCGATTCCAAAACTTATATATATATACATACATATATGTATTTGTGTATGTATGTATGTATTCATCAGTTTTGTTTGGCTCTTTTAGATTCTACTGTCAGCTTATTCAAATCTTCATAAGTCGTGAATTTTGCTTTACTTTAATTATTGACTCCACAATCATAAAGGTTGGTTCTATTCTTAAAATTCTCTTAAAATACTTAAAAGAAATCCTGTAAAGACACACCCACGTACACACACACACACACACACACACACACACACACACACACATACACACACACACACACTCACCCGCACAAACTCTCTCCCTTTCATACGTATACAAACGCATACATAAACATGTTTTTCTTTCCAGTGTTTTCTATAAAGAGCTTTATTAAAAATAGCAGATATTATACGCCGCTTGGAGGGTGATATCATATACATCCTTACGCATATTACGTTTATTTTCGCATAAGCTAGCCACTGTGTCAGTAGGTCGAATAACTTTATTAATTTATCTATGGAAGTATTGATTTCGATCAACGATTAACTCAAAGCTATTAGTTATGCATTTATATTTTGAAATATCTGCGGCGTTACTTATTAGCTAACCCTGGTTTATTCTACCGTGACTTTGAAAACGCAAAAATTACTTATACCTGGAGCGCTATATTGTAATATGTGTGTCAGGAACTGTATGGTTTTCCTTCAGATAACGTTTCTTAAAAGCAGAAGAGCAGAACGAGTTTAAATATTTAGTGCTTAGCTTAGTCGTCACACACAAGCATGTATAGCCTGTGTAACACGCTTTCGTTAAATGTTTTAGGAGACCATACAACCATGAGTAAAGATAGACACTCTGTCAGTAATTCTATTTTTGAGTCATAAGAACATTGGAGATGTGACAGATGGAGAGAGAGAGAGAGAGAGAGAGAGAGAGAGAGAGAGAGAGAGAGAGAGAGAGAGAGAGAGAGAGAGAGTGAGAGGAGAGAGAGAGAGAAAGAGTGAGAGGAGAGAGAGAGAAAGAGTGAGAGAGAGAAAGAATGAGAGAGAGGTGGGGAAAGAGCTAGCTGCACAAGCAATCAGCTGAGTACACTGGAGCACCATAAAATGAAATACCTTGCTTAAGGCCTAAACGCACCACGCAGTCCAGGAGTCGAACCAACGAGCTTATGATCGTCAGCCCAGCACTAACCACTAAGGGCCTGTGTCTTTACATAAATCTTGAGTAATTTTCGAACATTAGTATAAGAGCTAGGGTGGTCTGCTTACATTTTTTCAGGAATTCATTAGTCACATTTCTTCACAAGATACATTGTTAAAAAAAATCATTTTCTAGAGAAACTCAAATGTCTTGATATTAATACAATTTTATCGTTGAGAATTCGAAACAACGTATTGAAATAATGTAACAGAATAACAAATATTCAATTAATGCATATATCCACTTCACACTTATACTTACACATATGGACATATATACATATATATATATATATATATATATATATATGTATGTGTGTGTGTGTGTGTGTGTGTGCGTGTGTGTGTGCGTGTATGAGTGTGAATATATATATATATCTATTTATTTACGTATTTATATATATATAATCTCTCCACTCTTTCTCTCTATATATACATTTATATATACATATATAAATATATACGTATACATACATACGTACATGCATATATACATACATACGTATATATATATAATTATATATACAAAACTATACATATGTATAAATATATGTATACGTGTGTGTGTTGTCTATGTCATAAAATTTTTTTTAACTTTCGCGAGATCATGAAATAAATCTTTTTCAGGATGTCTCGAAGCACATACATAAAGCTATAAATAGTATATAAATATCTGACTGAAAAACTTTTAGATGGAAATATTAAAGTGCTATTATTTATAGCTATATATGCGTGCTTCGAGATATTCCAAATAAGATACGCACACACAAAACACACACAGAACACACGAAACAAGCACACACGCACACGCATATATATATATATATATATATATATATGCATACCAGTACATTCACACATACTGTAATATGAATTTCGAGAGACAAAGAGAGAGATTGTAACATAGAGTTACAGAATTATGTATATTTTATAGACTCCAGGTCTGGTAATGTCATTCGGAGGGCAAAGAAATGGTTAAATAATATCTTTGAAAGAGACATTCGTGACAAACCAAAAAGTATACATACATACATACATACATACATACATACATTTATACATACATACATTTATACATACATACATGCATAATAGAAAATGTTAACAGACAACAAATGTAGGCCTAGCAAGACTCAGACTGAAGACATGTCTTCTAGATATGGTCTTCCTACGAGACATAATGCGGTTGCCAAAACGGTCTCAAAAAAGAAAATACCGACGAACGAAGTTGGCCATACTGAGACCGATGGGTCAAAAGAATATTGCAACTTAGAAATTAAAGTAACCACCAAGTTAAAACACAACCGGCCAGCTATTGTGTGGGGCCACAAAGAAAAGATTTTCTGTTGTGGAAATCAGCCGCCCTCTGGACACGAATATGGTTAGAAAAGAATAAGAGAAAGAGTACCTGGGTACATCTATATATGTAAAAAATTCACTTTAGTTTTGTGATCTCGTATATAGCAATTATTCGATATCCTGATCTACATTCTCGTTGTATTGTGGTTTAAGTGGCTGAATATTCTTAATGTAATCCTAAAAGAACATCGTATGATATAAAAATTGACGAAGAAATTGAAGAAATATAGATCCTGATTCATTAAATATGTCATCCATAAAAGATACCTGTCGAATTAGAACCTAGCCAAAAACAAAAATGGAATTATTTGATGCATGAAACTTACACATAAAAGATATTATCCGCCGGTATCCATAAACATTATTTACATTTGACGAATATTTGTCCTCATCTTGTTTGTTGTTCACAACATTTCGGCTGATATACCCTCCAGCCTTCATCAGGTGTCTTGGGGAAATTTCGAACCTGGGTTCTCATTCCTAAGGTCTTCTTTTTCTTCTTCTTCTTCTTCTTCTTCTTCTTCTTCTTCTTCTTCTTCTTCTTCTTCTTCTTCTTCTTATTATTATTATTATTATTATTATTATTATTATTATTATTATTATTATTCAGATCACTGCCTAGAATCGAACTCGGAATCTTGGGGTAAGTTGCCCACACTCTTAATCAGTGAATAATAATAATAATAATAATAATAATAATAATAATAATAATAATAATAATAATAATAATAATAATAATAATAACGATAATAACAACGACATCGAAAAATACCTTAGGAATGAGAATCCAGGTTCGAAATTTCCCCAAGACACCTGATGAAGGTTGGAGGGTATATCAGCCGAAACGTTGTGTTAACAACAAACAAGATGAGGACAAATATCCGTCAAATGTAAATAATGTAAATAATGTACATAATTCCTCATCTCTTAAATATAGAACTGTGGTATCCATAAAGATGAATAACATTAAGAGACTGATACATGTAAAAATAGAGAGTTAAAGTACAAGTATAATAAAATAATCATTCTATTCTATCAAGAAGCCTTGCATTGTGCATGGGCAAGCATTTTCTCTTGAATGTGAGGTAAAATTAATTCTAATGCACTTTCATAATTTTGCCTATAATTTTGCCTATAAAGCTTATTTAGATCTGATCCTATAGAACAGGTATAGGTAACATTTTATGAGAAGAGGCCACATGAAATTGGGCTCAACATCAGGCGGGTCGCACTTCTAAAAAGCATTCACCGTAATTTTTTTGATAAGGCGTGCTATCCAGAAAGTCTCACGGACCGTTTTGTCAATGGCTTCCGTACAAAATTCACATGCATAAAGTACCGCACTGTGGTATTGAACCAGAGAATTTAGGAAACGAATGTCTTAACCATTGTCCAAGCCTGTGACCGTATATACGAACATACATAGCTGTATGCATACAAGCATTAGAGTAGAAACTAATATGTTAATACGTTTTAAAGTAATAATTAATATTTTATAACCACTTATTGATTTTAAAAATGTTATCTTTATAGACATGATTAAATTTTATCCTTATATAATTTCTGCTTTTTTAAATAAATGGTCTTCTGGTAATATATATTACACGTACGCAAGCTCATTTGAAACATCTGTTTGTTTTAATGCACAATCAACGCTTTCAAATTGCGGTATTGAACATATTTTTATACCGTTTGGCATCGGTTTAAAAATATTAATGTTTAATAAAACCAAAGAAAAGTTATACGAATTGCAAAATTATTTACTTTCATGATAATAATTACTGTAACTCCAATAAATAAATTGATAATATTTTTTCAATATTTGTAATTATGGTTTTCCTTTCATTATAATTTAGCACATTTATGTTTGAAATAATATTTCATGTTAAGAGATTCTTGGCATTTTTCTGCGTTTACATCAGAATTTTTACTTAATTAGCATTTGGCAATAACGAGAAAAATATTTAAAAATACATATAACTAATTTGAAGTTATATTTAATTTAAAGATATGGATCCTAAGAAACTTATCTTGAATCTATTCTGTGTGTAGAACCTTCGTAAAGTTTAGATAAAAGTAATGAAAATAATGGATTATGTTAGAGTGGAAAATAGTGAACTGTATATGTTTTCATGACATGTGTATTTGGACAAATTATGAATACGCATCCATCTGCAGTGTCAATATTTTCCAAAATTTCTATCGTTCTTATGAAGTACTGGGGGGAATAGTGATAAACCTGGGACTGAAGAGAGTTGCGTATGTTAAACGGGCTGGGACAGAGCTGAACCAATGAGACCAGTCGCATTTGTGAGAATGGGTACATTCACACACACACGCATACGACGAGTTTCTGTTAGGTTCTGTCTTTCAAATACACTCACAAGGCTTTGGGCGGCTCAGGTCTATAGCAGAAGACACTTGCCCACGGTACAAAGGATGGATCTGAACCCGGAACCATGTGGTTAGGAAGCAAACTGCTTGCCGCGCAACCACACTTGCAGTTGATAAATATAACTTAGAAACACATGCAGACACAGACATACTCATTCTCAGAAATGCGACTCGTCTCATTAGTTCAGCTGTATCCCAGCCTTCTTAACATAAGCAACTCATTTCAATCTCAGGTCTAATCTTCCCTCTAGTATGTCATTCTCAAACTCCAATCCTCGTAAATTTCAACAGATTTTCAACACGCTAGTGTAAGTTTTTTGTAAATGAATTGTGCGGATAGGCACAATCATGGTTACGAGGTTAAAATGCTCGCTCTACTACTAAATGGTTTCGGTTTCAGTCTCACAGCGCACGGCACTTTGGGTACGGGTCTTAAACTATAGCCCCGGGTTGATGAATATCTTGCGAGAGAAGTTGGTAGTCGGAAACTGTCCTAACAGGTGGGCCTAATAGAGAAAAATAGCTGGCGTCTTCTCCACAGCATTAACGCCACGTGTCCTCAGCTGACCACTACAAGCCTAACACATAGAGGCTGTTTTGAATTTATCTCAGACTTACTCTTCTCTTGATTTCTGATGAGATGGACGCGTCCTACGCGCCAAGTAATGGACCTGAGCCAGACCGTTTTATATATATATATATATAT
>NC_068982.1:40395649-40400185 GCF_001194135.2 Octopus bimaculoides | reverse complement strand
GAGAGAGAGAGAGAGAGAGAGAGAGAGAGAGAGAGAGAGAGAGAGAGAGAGAGCCTACGTGTGAGTATCTTGAACAAGCATACATTCAAGAATCGGTATTCATATATATGCATATAGAGATGCAGACATACACGTTTATGTATGCGTATGTATATGTGCGTATATGTGTGTATGTGTGTATGTATGCATATATGAAATATGTATGAATGTGTGTGCATGTATGTGTGAGAGTGCATGTACACGTGTGTGTGTGTGTGTGTGTGCATGTGCACGTTTGTGTGTGTGCATGTGCAAGTTTGTGTGTGTGTGTGTGTGTGTGTGTGTGTGTGTGTGTGTGTGTGTGTGTGTGTGTGTGTGTGTATGTGTGATACCAATAAAAGCAAGAATGTGCGAAGTTAAAACAATCTCTTAATAGAGCAGTTTACCGAAGGGCTAAACAAAGATTCAAAAGACACGACACGCTTTCGGTAAAATTTAATGATATAAAAAAAAATGTAACATGACTAACGACGTAAATACTAAGATCATATATTCATTTCTAGAGAAATAAACTGTCGTCAAGGTGGGGGGGAATGTCTATAAATGTCTAAATGAGAATTATAGTTTATATCAACCAGAAGTAATGATTTCAATTTTTGGCACAAGGCCAGTAAGTTCGGGGCAGTGATAGGTCGATTAGATCGATCCCAGTGTTCAATTGGTACTTATTTTATCGACCCCAAAAGGACGAAGGACAAAGTCGACCTCAGTGGCCTTTGTGTGTGTGTTTTTTCCAGTGCTTACAAATAACACGGAAAAAAATAAACAGTTACCAGGGTAGCAAAAATTCACACAAGTAACAAGGATATAACAGCCTATTTATGAAGATAGAAACTCCAGGTTTAGGTGAAATGTTTTGTATAATATAGATAAATAAATAAATGGAGTTAAACGCAAGTGTTATTCAAATTGCTTTACTTCCGACATATGTTTCGAAGACAACATTGGTATTATTCCAGAAGAAATAAAATGGTGTAAAACAATGCAATCTTCTCATCAGGGTAAAAGAAAGAAACCAAACGCATCAATAAGACATTTTAACAGCAGTTTGGTTTCTTTCTTTCACCGATGAGAAGATTGCATTGTTTTACACTGTTTTATTCCTTCTGGAATAATACCAATGTTGTCTTCGAAACATATGTCGGAAGTAAAAGAATTTGAATAACATCTGCGTTTAACTCTATCTATCTATCTATCTATCTATCTATCTATCTATCTATCTATCTATCTATATGTATGTATATACGTACATACATACATATATGTATTCATATAAATATATATAGTTGTGTGTGTGTGTGCACATGCGTATTTTAGACGTAGACTAGAGAAAACAATTGCTTTTAGTCAAAGAAAGTATCTTATTCAGTTGATAAATTTTAGCCCGCGCAGGAAATGGTAGCACTTGTAGGACTTCAGTCATAACAGCTGGGGTGTCGTGGATTTCTGGCTAGAGTTCTACGTCACAAAGTTTTGCCAAATGAACTGGAAAGGAAACGTTTTAAAGCCTTAAACAGATTTTCGATAAAATAGATACAAATTGAGCACTGGGGTCTATGTAATAGACATATCGCCTTCCCCGAAATTGCTGGCTTTGTGCCAAAAGTTGAAACCATTATTATTATTATTATTGTTCAGTAGTTTTATTTTTATAACGTGCTTTCACTTCACTACCGAGCGCAGCTCTGTGCGCCTTGGGTATGTGCTGTGGTTTGCTGTGGTGCTCTTATGTTTACTGTATTGAAAGTGTTTTGCGTAGAATGTGTGCAGTACCCAGTAGTGCAATTTTCTGTATGTTATATATATGTGTAAGTCCTGGTGTTTTTGTTATGTATTTGTCTGAATATTTTTTTATTATACCTAAGGCACCTACTATGATAGGAATTGTTTCTGTTTTTAGACTCCACATTCGAGTTATCTCTATTTCCAGGTCTTTGTATTTTGAAAGTTTTTCCATTTCTTTTAGAGAAACGTTGTCATCTGCTGGTATTGATACATCAATTAGAAATTATTATTATTATTATTATTATTATCATTATTATTATTATTATTATTATTATTATTTTGTTTAACTCAGGTGCGGTCCTATTCCTGGCAGGATTTATGTGGACAGCGGGTTACTTCCTGTAAACTTAGGTATTCACAAATTTTCAGCAGCCTTCAAGATCTTAGAACTCTCCTAAGATGACGATATCGCTGGCCTTGTGCCAAAATTTGAAACCACTATTAAGGTGGCGATAGACAGAACCGTTAGTGCGCCGAACAAAATGCATGACGGCATTTCTTCCGACTCTTTACTTTCTAAGTTCAAACTCCACCGAGGTCAGCGTCACCTTTCATCCTTCCAAGTTTGATAAACTAAGAACCAGTTGCGCACTGCCCACAAGCTTTCGAGCGTTGTGCCTATAATGGATAGGATTAATATGATCATTAATATTTCAGTAGTCTACACAACTCAGCGTAGATCCGTGTGCATTGCATCTATGCACGGGTTTCATTATTTTTGCTTTTCTATTGTACAGTCAATGTAATTTGTTCCCAGCACCCGACAACGTTGTGTAGCGGTATCTTGCATGCATTGCATATACACACGGCCTTATTTAGTTTTGAATTTCTATTGTACACTCTATGTAATGTGTTCTCAATGCCTAATGATGCTCGGTAACGGTATTTTGTGTAAGTTCTCTCTATGTGTAAATCGCAGGATTTTGGTTATCTCTTTATGAAGGTTTTTATAATTGCATAAATTTTCCATTCCTTTATTGTCGCTTATTGTAATGGATACATCGTTTAAAAGAAATTTCTTTCCTTAGAAGATTTCACTGTATCTCGTCGGTTTGACTTAATTTCTGTCCGTACGGATTGGCATATCTCCATGTACGGTAACTTTGTAATTCTTTGAGATTTTTTCTGCATGTATTTAATAGTGCTGGTATAATTTCCAGTGTACGAAAGCTCCGATTCGGTCATGCCTGTATATCTGTTATTTGTTTTGTTGCTGCTTCTTATTGTTTTTTTTAGCTGTTTGTAATGCTTCCATTTTATTCTTTACCGGATGTTTCTGTAACTCTGCACATTTTATATTATATTTTGTAATGCTTTATATTAATTTACTAACAATTTTATAATTAGTTATTTTACCATAATTTCTGATTAGGCATTGTATAATTTTCTAGTAGCAGGAAAACAAGTCCTCTCAGAATTCGTTGCAAAACACTATCTTTCTGTGTCAATGCAATCATTATTTTCTTTACTTCCTCGCATGATCTTGGTAATTCAGTCAGTTCCGAGTTGAAAATATAATATGATAATATTGATTTAAAATTTTGACACCATTCAAACAAATTCGGAGAAGAGGTTAAATCGATTACATCGACCTTCGTGCTCAGCTGGTACTTATTTTATGGACTCCCCTGAAAATGAAAAGCAAAGTCGACCTCGGCAGAATTTGAACTCAGAGCGATTCTTCCAGCTTGCCGACTGTAATTTGATATTAGCAGAACAACTATGACGACGAGCTGGTTGAATCGTTAGCATGCCGGGTAAAATGCTTTGCGGCATTTAGTCCGTCTTTACGTTCTGGGTTCAAATTCCGCCGATGTCGACTTTGCATTTCATATTTTCAGCGTCGATAAAATAAGTACCAGCTAAGTACTGGAGTCGATGTAACTGATTTTCTACTTAGCCCGAAGTTGCTGGCTTTGTATCACAATTCGAAACCAATATTACTAGAGCTTTGAGCCAACGGTCTTATATTTTGTTTTTATTCCTTTAAGTATTTATCTGAAGCGCCTGATTACTCTTTGTAAACTTTTTCTTTCATTTTCTTCCTAAGTATGTGTGTCCCTGTGTTTCCAATAATTCTTTTTATCTCTGTTTCATTATCTGGTTTCTTTATTTTTTATTCGGAATTTTACTAATTTTCAACTCGTCAAATTTGCCTTCGCGCGTTTTTCTCAGCTGAATCAAATATTAAATCATCTACCGGCTCCAAGTATTGTCTAGTCTCACACGTTAATTAAAAGATATTGGCAGCCGAAAAAGAAGCACAGTGAAGGAATCCCTCGGCAGATTTCTTTTCTAATGCGTGTTGGAATTCGTTGTTATAATGCATTCTTTGGATGAGTGAGTAGAATTATTCTTTTACTTGTTTCAGTCATTTGACTGCGGCCATGTTGGAGCACCACCTTTAGTCGAGAAAATCGACCCAGGGGATCTTTTTTAAAACGGGGGCCACATTTTTCATTAACGAAACACTTTGAAACTTGGAACACTGGTAGAATGTGTCATATAAAACATCTTTTTCTCTTAGTCTTCTTAAAAAAAAAAGAAATCCATAAGTTTTTCCATGTTAAAGTTGTCGTATTTCTGTAATTTCAACCAATCACTGACGTCCATTCAGCCGATATACATTAAGTGCCGACTACATAAACAAACGATTCTGAAACAATTAACCCTAACCCTAACCCTAACCCTAACCCTAGGGTTAGGGTTAGG
>NC_068982.1:40394814-40395588 GCF_001194135.2 Octopus bimaculoides | reverse complement strand
ATTTTTCTGTTCTATAACACAAAATAGATAAGTATACGAAGTTTGAAAGTCTTTCCGTACCAAAAACACTACGTAAAACATTAATGAAAAATGTGGCCCCCGTTTTAAAATAGATCCACCCCAGGACTTATTCTTTGTAAGCCTAGTACTTATTCTATCGGTCTCTTTTTGCCGAACCGCTAAGTTACGGGGACGTAAACACACCAGCATCGGTTGTCAAGCGATGCTAGGGGGACAAACACAGACACACAAACACACACACATATACATATATATACATACATATATACGACGGGCTTCTTTTCAGTTTCCGTCTACCAAATCCACTACTAAATTGTTTGACATCTCTTCATGGTATATTCGATATACTTGCCTGTTGCTTGAGTTACCCCACTCATGGCTAATATCCCCAGAAGATACGATAAGTTAACACTGTTAAAAGCGACGTGGATAAGTGCTTAAGCTTTTCTTTCATCATCCTACAATTTTCGATTGACATTTTTCTTTTATTTTATTGCTTATTAGTTTCTCTCTCTGGACTGCAGCCATACTGGGACACCTCCTTGAAGAGTTTAGTTGAATAGATCGTCCTCAGTTCTTATTTTTAGTTCTGATTCTTAGACTATCGTTCCCTTTTGATGAACTGCTAAGTTACAGGGACGTAAACAAACCAACACCAATTGCCAAGCGATAGTGGTTGGCCAAACGCAAGAACAAAGAAACACACACACACACACACACACACACACACACACACACACACACACACACACA
>NC_068982.1:40381303-40393581 GCF_001194135.2 Octopus bimaculoides | reverse complement strand
ATATATATATATGTATATATGTACATGTATGTGTGTATATATGTATATACATGTATGTATGCATATATATATATATATATATATATATATATATATGTACGTATATATATGCATTTATGTATGTACGTATGTATGTGAGTGTGTTCGCGTGCGTCGTTGTGTGTGTGTGTGTGTGTGTGCACGCGCGTGTCTATGTATGTATTTGTTTTTGTTTCTACATGTTTGTTTTCTTCTTTTCATATTTAGATCTTGATAATCTTATACACAAAGGTCTGAGATAGTTCAAACTTTCCTTCTAACTATATGGAATATTTGCTTTATTCCCTTGATATTGATGTTTCCATATATTTTCAGTAATTGTGATAGCCACGTTTGCATTTACAGTGTTTCATTCATATTTTATCGTTCACTTTAATTTCAGAGTGAGTTTTTATGTCCGTACACACAGAAATCCATCGATTTTTATTGTTTCTTGTTATATTCCAGAAACCTTTTTTTTTTATTTATTGCAAGCCTTCGCTGTCCCACATAATCAGATCTGTATGCCTTAAATAGTTGCAGTCTCTTATTTTAACTTTATATTTTCTATCATATCAAAATCACTCTGCATAATGTGGTTTGCAAAGTACAGTAATGCTAAATTCTGTATCTGGAGCATTTTTGACAGTGCCAGCGTTTTGGCTATTCATTTGCCTACATGCTTTAATTGATTTTCAAGGCGCCTATTATCAAGGCACGTAGGGATTGGTTATATTTCCTATTCTTTTTACTTTTATTTTTATCATACAGGTTTTAGCTAAAGGCTGGGGCCATGCTGGAGTACCGCCTTTCAGTGTGTTTGGGTTTACTTTCTGTCCTGTTTTTGGTGAAGAAGTAAGTTGGCCGGAGCTGTTTTTCATTTTGTCTACTGCCGTGATGTGGGTTCATCTCGGATTTCAGATCGAAATTTTTTCCAGTTGCTTTTTGAAGATTTCCACCACGTAAATCTCTGAGGTTGTTTGGCAGGATGTTGAAGAGTTGCGGTTCCTTGAAACACAAGCTGTTGCAGTTCTGGTTCATTATTCGAGATGGAGAAGACGGGGTCTTTGGTATTATGGTATTATGCAGTGCTGTCCATTTTGGTGAATGGCATAGCTTTTAATTTCAAAGTTGTATTCTTGCAAACTCTTTCTCCAGATTTCCATATATGATAATTTTCTCCAGTTCTTTAGAGATGCATTATTTAAGAATACATGTAACACGCACACACGAACACACATACATACACACACACACGCACGCACACATACCATAGTATTAAATAAAAGTGTTAAATATTTATTATATGCAAATTAGTTGCCACAGTTTTCTGAAGCTACTGAATTTATCGTGTATTTAAACAGATTGGTTGCTTGTTCCCTGGGATTCGTCAACTGATGTAGATATCTTTGATGTGACTCCCAAAAGGGGCGAAAATTAACTGTTGACGATTTTTTCAGTTTGCTGTGAAAGAGAAAAATTTGCCATCTTTGTATGCCTACTACGTAAGTTTACATCTATCTATCTATCTACACACACACACACACACTTATAGTCATTGTATCTGATGTACTACTGATTGTTGTTAATTCTCTACCCACTGGTTTTATTCTTTCGTTCATAAATATGATGAAAACCAAATGTGAAGCACTAAAACTCCCAAGGTTCGAATGTAAATATCAAGTATCTCACACATGCGATCAGCTTCTGTCAAAAAGTTATCCTCACTATGGTGTTGCTCAAAAGATATGCCATCCGCTGCCTCGGGATAAATATCGACAACATCTCTGTTAGTGAATACATACATATCAACACAAAAAAATATTGGTGGAACATTTTCTTCAGCACTTTTAACATGCGCATCCATAACATGTCTGATATAGCGATTTTAGGAATAAAAGAATAAAAGAATAATGATATCTAATTAGGTCAGCTGCCCTGCGGATGTGAATATCTCTTCTAAAATCTGAGAGGAGGAGAACAGCTCTGGACAAATGTTTCGAAACTTGCAGCTTTTGTTCCCTGATTATAAATTGACATTTATACAAATAATTACTGGTATTTCTTGATCAGGTTTTATAAATATTAGTAAACTAGGATTTTCAAACAAAAAAACAACAACAACAAAAATCCACTACATTCTACAAAGTTAACTTGTAAGCAGAACAGTAAAAGTATGTAAGATTTTTCTGAAGTTCAACCTGTAAAACTTAACGTTGTTATTTAAATTCCAACAACGGGTGTTTCTTTCTTAGAAACACATCTTCCTGGAAGGAAGATTTCTAATAATTAGTTTAAAACTCAAACACACATCACGTGCACACAACCGCATACATATCACATACACGCGCACACGTATCGCGTTGTACAAGCTGACTCCAGTTCTCACCCAGAGACCTCAGTAAACAAGTTAGAGGTTCAAGTTGGAGTTATGACTAGGGTGTCATATATTTGATTTTGCACAGTGTATTGTTCTAGAAATGTCTGTCAAAACAAGCAAATTAGAAGTTTGTTTTAAAAGTAATTTGATTATAAGATGATTGTCAGATGTTAAGATGAGAGTAAAATGTGTTTGCTGTTATGTACATTTAAAAGTATTTTGACTCTGAATACGGATTAAAATATTTTTGGGACAATATTTTACGTTGGATAAGGCGGCGAGCTGGCAGAAACGTTAGCACGCCGGGCGAAATGCTTAGCGGTATTTCGTCTGCCGTTACCGACTGATTTCAAATTCCGCCGAGGTCGACTTTGGTTTGCATCCTATCGGGATCGATAAATTAATTACCAGTTGCGTACTAGGGTCGATCTAATCGACTGGCCCCCTCCCTTAAAATATTATTATTATTATTATTATTATTATTATTATTATTATTATTATTATTTATATACGCACAACGAATTAGACTGTTGGAAAAGAAAAATTCCTCACATCTGGAAACAACAATAACCTTAGCTGCCAAGTAAGTATCCTAGCTGTCCCTATTAACACTGTTTCCTGGAGCGGTACAAGACTGGGTTTTATGCCTATTTCCTCTATCAGTCTGTTTGGATCTTTAGGGATAGTTTCTAATGCACCTATAATTACTGGGATACATTTTACCCGCACTTTCCATAGTCTCTGTAATTCAATGGCTAGGTCCTAGAACCTTGCTATTTTTTCTATTCCTCTCATATTGATTTTCTCATCATTTGGGACTTTCCATTCTCTTTATCTACTACTACTACTACTACTACTACTACTACTACTACTACTACTACTGCTACTACTACTACTACTACTACTACTACTACTACTACTACTGCTACTACTACTACTACTACTACTACTACTACTACTACTACTACTACTACTACTACTACTACTACTACTACTGTTGTTGTTGTTGATCAATATTAATAATATAGCTAGCATGTCAGAATTATTTATTACATTATTTCACTGCATAGCGTTCTTATGCAGTAATCCTTTATATGTGCATTCTTAACGCAAACCGTGTTATTTATTGCTTGCCATGAGGTATGTAAATGCGTAGATCCAGATATCTTGGTTATTTATTATTATTTAAGAAAAAATTGTTTTTCATAACTCTTCGTGGTCGATAAAAGAAGTTCTACACCTGCCATGATATTGCCGATGAAATCGATTGCATTTCTCCTAGCGAAACATGTGCGACCTTTGCCAAGTCAGTAAGGATGATGATGATAACAGTTCTCCTCTTCCACCTCGTCCTCGTCTTCCTCGTCCTCGTCCTCCTCGTCTTCCTTCTCCTCACCCTCCTCCTCATCCTCTTCATCCTCATCCTTATCCTCTTCGTCCCCGTCATCATCCCCTTCGTTCTCCTCGTCGTCGTCTTCCTCCTCATTGTCCTTCCCGTCTTCCTCCTCTGCATTTTCTCATATTTTCCCTTATTATATCGTCCTATTATAGCTTGTTATGTCATGTGAGCAGAGCCTGAGGATTCTGTGAGGGCACCAGACATCTTATAAAATACTGTCAGAGTTGTTTTCTCAATGCTTTGTGAAGACATGTATTAAGATAAATTTTCTTGTACTCTGTGTGAAATGATGAAAAATTTCAATACAAACTTGCGGAAAATGCTTTGGTAAGGCAAAGAGCTAACTCTTTGTCATTGGCATTCAGGCTACCTTAATAAAATTACTTGAAAACACAGCTATTAAAACCTTTATGTTTTTCTCTGAAATTTGGCTAATATCTGCTCGGGGAATATTACGCTAATTTTCAAATCAATTTTTTAAAATAGGAAATAAGTAAGTATCTTTGAAAATACAATACGTTTTGAAATTTCTATATTGTATAAATTTATGACACTATTTTAATCATTTTGGTTCGGAAAATATGATGACCGGGTGATGGTGAACTCTGGGCATTTTCTGTGTTATTAGAAATCCTCAACGAACCATAAATATTACTGTACTTGTTGAAGTAGTGACGTAAGTATTACGAATCAGATGTAGAACATTGTTCACTAGTGGGCGTAAAGAATTAGCATAATGTAAAGACATTAATAGATCGCAAATGTTAAATACTTGGAGATATTATCCGCATGGGAAACGTAAATTTAGTATTAACATTTAATGTTAACAAAAATCTAATTAAAAATACTTACGTGGTGAGGAAAAGACAACGCTAGTTCCCTATTGAATCATTTTGAGAAGTACATAAGGTAATTTCGGATACGTCTTGCTTTTATTAGACCCCACCCCATAGACTTCAGTATGCTTGTAGCTGTGGCAATGACAGAATTACCAATTAAGTCTACAGTATTGTATATGAGTATACTACAAATTTGGAAGACAAATTACAATATATTTTATAGAGATTTCATATAGCTAAAATATTTGCGTTATTTCCCAATAATCTCTGAATATGCAATCGATGAACATCATCATCATCATCATCATCATCATCATCGTCATCATCATCATCATCACCTTTAACCGGATAAACTCTACTGTATATATATATATATATATATATATATATATATATATATATATGTATGTATGTATGTATGTATGTATGTATGTATGTATGCACATACTTTGAGATGTTAAAAGGCGAGAAAGCGTATGCAATATATGTTTTAGAGTTTATATTTGCACACACGCACACAAACACATAAACGCACAGACAGATATGTAAATTCTTGTCAGTATATTTTCCGATACCAAATTTATTCAATTTGCAAAGTAGAAGATGAAAACTATAAGTATGGTTTCACACGAGCGACGTTAATAAAAAAAAAAATGCTCCTTTATATAATTTTTATGTTCTATGAACGTTATCGGAAAAGCATAAAAAAATTTACATTAGCATTTCGGGCATAAAGAGGAAAAGCAAAATCTTTGATAGAGTTAGAGTTCTACCTTCCATTATTCCATAACACAAACACTGAAGCCAACACATATAAAACTTGTTAGGTTTGATAAATCGTTTTTAACTTTTATGAATTACAACACCAAACTAAACGACGGATTTATTTCTACAATCTGTGAAGAACTGAGGAATATTATGCCATAATCCGATCAGGAAGCATCTATTTATGAAAAGTTTCGTACACATTATCTTTTCAGAATTTTAATCACTAATTTATTACCAATGCTTGTTCGAATACTATACCCCACAAGTGAATAGGTTAAAGAGGTAAAGGAACCTAGTAAAGGAACCTGGTGCGAAGATAAATATTCAGATTTTGAAAATTTATATTATAAGGTTACATTTTTTCTTCCACAATTTGACCACTTGAAAAACTTCTAGATTTCGGTATATGATGAACGTTTCAACTCCAATAGCATTCTCCAGATTAATTAGGATACAAAACGTAGTCACAATTTTGACAGATATGATTAAACCGCTATACTCTGATGCACAATCGATCAATCTATCAGCTAAACTGGGTTTGCATCTCTTTACAGCATGTTGGTTTGATAGAAACCTATTATGAAATTTAAATAAAAATATATGCTTTATTTCAAAGACCTGTCAAAGATGATTTGTTTGTCATTATTTAAAATTTCAATAGTTGTTTGGATGACTGCTTTCTAAAAGTAATTGTCACAACACCAGAAATAATACTTCCTTGAATCGTGAAGATATTATTGACAGCATTTATTTTCATTGTATTTGCATCCTTAATTTCCATAGGGTTCCTATTTATGTTAGAAAAAATACACATTATCTGTATTCAACCAGAGAATCAGTAGACCAATACGTTTAGTTAATCAGCCATAAATATCTTGAAGAAATATCCTGAGACAAAAAGTCCTTCAACATATATCAAATTAATATTCTTGTAAACTAATGTTGATTATTGCAATTTATTCCACTTTGAAAAGATTTTTAAGCGTAACACAGTGTTCAAGAAAAACTACTTCGTCAACACGGACACATGATACACAGAAAAGATAACAGTTGGAGAAAGAAGAATCAAGCAAAAGAAAGATTCTGCAGAAAAGAAACACTGATAATGGTGTAGAAAACTTTGTGAAACCTGTTCTGAGGATGCTGAACCTTACGAGAGAGATGCTCAAAGGTTGCAACAAATGTCGACTTCCACTCTCACAGTAATCCAACTCATTGCGAGTACGATTAAAAGAAAGGACGTAAAAAATAAGGATGATGTACACAAATAATTACAGATTGAGACTAAGTCATTTAACACAAAATTCAAAACGATTATTTTAATATTATTATGCTTATAAGGCAGCGAGATGGCAGAATACTTAGCGGGTGGAGCGAAATGCTTAGCGGCATTTCGTCCGTCTTCACGTTCAGATTCCAAATGCCGCCGAGATCGACTTTGCCATTCATCATTTGGGGTTGATAAAATAAGTACTGGTTGAGTACTGGGCTCCATATTTACATCATGACGAATATCCTTCAATAGGTCTAACGAAACGTTTTACTCATTGCAAGTTACATATGAACGAGACACACTCATACGCACATATACATACATGCATATATACATAAATGCGTACATACATACATACATACATACATACATACATACATACATACATGCATACATACATACATACACATATCCTTCCATGCATTCTCTCCGTCCATTATCTCTGTGATAGTGGGTGGGCAGAGGGTAGTGGGTGTAGGATCGTTAGGTACCTTTCTATTGGGTCCTATCAGAAGCACTCGTCATTAAACTGTCAGTAATGGGACTTTGTGGGTATTTCAGTATTACGGCCTTACTGTGTGTCTTTTCAGTTAACGCTACCACACCGGATAAATGAAGCTAAGAAGTGTACAGGTTCTTATTTATAGACACCAGCAAACAAATTATTTGTTGATGCGTGTTATGTACACACATCGTCTAATAGGACAAGATCTCCAATGACGAGAACCAACAGCAATCAGGTATTGAAGTTCGAATGTGCCAGAATGTATTGAGAATGAATGGATGCATTATTGTTCGTATTCTCCCTGTTTTTTGTGCACCCCATAGGTTATCCTAAATATTAAATTATCTGCCAACAAAATTATGAATTTCTTGAAATTACCTCACTTTTCTTTGAGACCAAATAACAGACAATTCATTGCTAATTTCTCAAGGACATCATTCAGAAAAATGTTACTTCTAGTCGTATTCTTTTCGGCAGAAAACAACTTGACTGTTTGATAAATAAAAAGTCGTTATAATAATTACTGGATTGAAATAAGCTCTAGGATCAATATGGTCAACTAAAACCTAAGTTCATGCGTCAGCATAACTGTAATCATATATTTATATACATGCATATATACATACATATATAAAAACACTGCCACTGCCACACACATATATATGAATACATATATGAATACATATATGTATCTATGTATGAGAGTATGTGAGAGCATATACGTGTATATTATAACATACTAATATACACACATATTCATACATACACACACACACACGTATACACATACGCACATACATGCACGCACGCACACGCATGTATTCACACATCTACTTAATTTCTCTCTGGGCACTTTCAAAACTAATGTCTAAACAGAAACTAATTTGTTTTCCCTCGTGTAACTAATGTTTGTCTGACACAGTCCGTCGATTATACGACAGATTAGTAAGTGTTTATCTTCATCGATATACTATTAAAATATGTAATTGAAAGCAAATAAACGTACACAAAATATCACTATATTCTTTTGAAACTGACAGTAGTCTGTCTTGGCAAACAATGAATTAATGAAGACAGAAAATTTAAATAAGTTTGTATAAAATGTGAATACCGAAGTTCTGTTTCCTCAGAAATATATATATATATATATATATATATATATATATATATATATATATATATATACATGTAAAGAAAACAGAAAATGGAGAAATATTGATGAACAACAATTGACTTACATCAATTATTATTTGCTAATTTAATACAAATAGACTGCATCCCATCTAACAGCTGTTTCTGCTTCCAATGTTGTATGGTATTGCCCTTGATATGCTAAAAATATTTATCGTATTTAGTCATAAAACCGATCTGAGCTCCATCAGAGTGAAGAATAAATAAAGAAGAGAATAGAGAAAAAAAAGGGAAAGTTGATTATGGTTATAATCATACCATTTTGCTTGTGTATCTCTATGGGATGGTAGGGGTTCGCTCCCCTTGCAAGCAATATATATTCTATATAAGGCGTGCAGTGTCGAACCGATCACCAGCTGGCGGATGATCTGCCTGGTGTTAAACTGGTAGGTACATGGAACAGCCACTTTGATGTGGCGACTGACCCTACTTTTTAGTATAGTTACTACTCTGATTTCTTCTTGAGATTTTACAACTAGCTATTTAGTTTGTTGCAAATCAATAATCGTTTTCACTTTATTCAGGAACTACAAAAGAAGTGCTGAACCTGCATGTTGATCCTGGCTCGAAAAGTCAAGGATGGGTCTGTGAATATATAACGATTCTCCCTTGAATTTTCAGAGGGTCAAAACTTCGGCGCCTGAAAGTATTCTTGTTCCGTCTAACAATATTTGTCTTTGAGGCTATGCCCATATCTCTATCTGTAATTTATTGTTCTGTCTACGGAATTTATAAAAATATAAACTCATTCAATACATAAAACATGAGTAAATATCCATAAATCCTCTTGTTCAGCAAGTTTACAGTTTTAAACCAGTGAGAAATGAGTTGCTGTAATTGTTTAACTCGAGTCTGGCCTACTCGAGTTGATATATGACCAATGGCTTTCCAAACATGACCATCCTATCGATTTCTTAAATCTAGTGGTTAAGCCTTCATTAGTTAATTTACTATTATCTTTTCAAGACCGTAGGCGATACTTTCTGATAGATTTAGTTGCAATTTCTAGCAGAGTGAGTGACCAGATAGAGGCTCAGTTATCAGGCCTGTTCGGAAAGCATAACGAAGGCCAGATCACAGGAAGTAGTAAAACGGCATAAAAATTACTCTAAATATGAAAATATCTAACTGGTTAGCTTAAACAGGTTTTGAGCAATAGATTTTGTCCTCGTAGTTGAACATAACAATGAAAGAAAAATGTTTAAAAAATAGATTCTCCCTCACTATATGATAAATGTATTATGCTTGAATACGAGAATAAAACGCCAAACTTTATTTGATTATTAAAAACGGACCGATATGCCTGGAAGCCAACAACCACACGGTAGAAAACGTAAATTGTAATAAACAAACGTGGGGAAAAAATAACTAATATTGTATTTACTTCAAAATATCAATAATATACGATGTTGAAATGTTTTGTTACTTTTTAGGTAAACTAAGATAGTTTTCAACCATCATCAGGATGTCTAATTTAATAACATCACCATTTCATGTAATCGAGATAAACTCATAACCACTCGTGCAAATGTATTTATGCAAGAATACATACAGAATACATAAAAAAATATCAGAAACATGGAAATATATGTTTATATATATGTTTGTGTTTGTGTGTGTGTGTGTGTGTGTGTGTGTAAGATCGTACACCCGGACTTGATTCTATTTAGGCTAAATAAAAAAGGACATCACAAACTGCAGACAGTTGTGGGAATTTCGAATAAAACATTATCATACTGAATTGTCACAACTGTCTCATGAACAGTCACAGTTTGTGGAGCTTTTTTCAGCCTAAATAAAACTATTTTTCGGTTCCTTTGGTAGTAATATTTTCTTCACCTTGTTCTGATTGCGTGTGCTAACTTGTGTGATTCACACACGCACGCACGCACGCACGCACACACACACACACACACACACACACACACACACACACACACACACACACACACACACGTATATATCTGCGTGTGAAGGCGCATGCTTCAGTGGTTCGAGCGTCGGGCTCACAATCAGGAGGTAGTGAGTTCGATTCCCAGACTGGGCTGTGTGCTGTTTTCTTGAGCAAAACACTTTATTTCCCGTTGCTTCAGTTCACTCACCTGTAGAAATGAGTTGCAACGTCACTGGTGCCAAGCTGTATCTGCTTTTGCCTTTCCCTTGGGTAACATCGGTGGTGTGGAGAGGGGAGGCTGCTATGCATGAGCGACTGCTGGTCTTCCATAAACAACCTTACTCGCACCTGGGCCTCGGAGGGGAACTTTCTAGGTGCAATATCACGGTTAGTCATAATCGAAGGGGGTCTTTACTCTTTATATATATATAGCCAAAAGTTAATCTTGAATTCCAACATATGGTGGATGTTGTGTTAGAACATATAATACTGCGTTATTTACCACGAGAGGATACCTCATAAGGACTCATGCTACATAAAAACACTCGTAAGTATATCGTTTATAATTTCGTTATAACTACGGCTGCTTTTATGCCCAACGAGTCCCCAGACGTTCTCTCAAGGTAAGTAATTCAGAATTCTGTGTTCTGACATAATCTCCACGTTAAGTTGGAAATGAGGATTACAAAGGGAGTTCATTAAAGATTTCCCATGACTCACTTCCCAAGGACTGGGATAAACGAAACTTGGCATAATTATTAGTACTTCTCTATATAGCCACCACCAATGGTGACACATTTCTCCCATCGCTATATGCAGTTGTGAAGACCTCGTCTGTAGAAGTCGGTAGTTTGTGTCTGGATCCAAGATTTTACCCTGGAAATAAGTTCATCATCAGCCGAAAAGTGTTTCTCCTTCATAAAAGACTTCATGTTTGGAAAGAGGATTTCATAGTCGCAGGATTGTGCTTTCATCTGGGCAGCATGCACATTGTGAACTGGGGCGTTGTCTTGGAGGGGGCGGACTCTTTTGGTCAGCATGCCACACATCTATGCTTTGATGACGTCTCGCAATTTCTGCAGCAGAGAAGTATAATACGCCCCAGAAAAACCAATATCACTACTCTGCGCTGGTCTCAAAAGACTGAGCATCACCTTGCCTGCTGATAGTTGGACACGAGCCTTCTTTGGAGGTGGTGAGTTATCATGCTTCTATTACTTTGACTGGAATTTAGTCTCAGGATCATAGTGATGGACCCATATTTCCTCCTGTATGACAAGTCTGCCGAAAAAGTCCTCCTCGTTCTCTAGGCACATTGCCAAAAGGGCCCGGGAGCAATTGACTCAAACCTGCTTCTGAAAAGGTGTGAGCATCCAGGGAATCCATCATGCAGACAACTTCTGCAAGTGTAAATGGTTGTGAATGATTTTTTCCACGTTCTCTACACTTATCTTCACTTCTTGGTCTAGTTGCCGAATAGTTTTTCGGTGATCTTCCAAAATGGTGGCTTCCACTTTATGGCTGGTGTTGTCATCAATGGCGGAGTGTGGTTGTCCAGGAATAGCAGCAGTTTCCACCGATATCCATCCACATTTGAACTGGCGGTGCCAGTGGTTGACTACGTCGTATGATGGTGCATCGTCACCATAAAGTTCTTTCATTTCATCGAAAGTCTCTTTTGGTGTACAACCTTTCAAGTATAAATACCTGATCACTGATCTGCATTCAACTGCCTCCATTATAACACCCCAGTCCACTTCAGCAGCCGTAAAAGTCAAAAAAATACTAGTGGAAAGCTGCAAATCACAATGTGATATGCAGAGACGTATATAATTATACCTGTACAAGTTCCGTTTCCTGTAATTACTGAAAGTAGGTCAGGGGAAATATTTAATGAACACCCCCACGTACCTTTTGATTTGTGTGTGTGCGTGTGTGTTTGTGCGAGTGAGTATGTGAGTTTGTGTGTTTGCATATGTATATATATATATATATATATATATATATATAT
>NC_068982.1:40377720-40381293 GCF_001194135.2 Octopus bimaculoides | reverse complement strand
ATATATATATATATATATATATATATATATATATACATGCATATGATTTTGAGTATGTGTTTCAATAAAATGAAGCAATGTAACATTATTGAAGGTTGTGTAGGTCTATACCAAAATAGGTTTGGAATAGTGATTCCTTAAGCGTTTTAGATTATTGTCACCTTCAACCTGCACCTCCTTCTTTGTAGTTATGTATATAGCATTACGTAACAGTATGAGTCCCACAACATTATACATAATAACATAAAAGATTTGAAAATAGATTTAATGTTAAATCACAAAACCATTCATGAATGCCTACACAAAGAAAACAACCTTAAGCGTTTACAGAATCCCGCGGTAACTGATAACATCCACTTTAAGAACTATTGGTATAGAACTAATTCATAAAATCTTATTGACATATTTTCTTTGCGGTTTGCATTACTGACAGATTAATACGCTTTAGATAAACCGCTGCAGTTATAAAACAGTCTGCTGAACGAATACAGAGTGGGTATCGATAAAAGTTTGAATCTCTCTGGACACGAAATAGAAACAAAATACTGGTCGTAAAGAAAATATTCGCAGATACCTGTAATCCGGAAAATGTAACAGAGCAGTCATCAATCATTAAATGCAAATACAAGAAAATTCAGGAATAGTATGTGGACAAGAAAGATGAAATTCCAGACTGGAGATTTGTATAAGCTGAAATTACAGACGAACAACTGAAATATAAATTGACGTTGTCTTCTTGGCACGTTATGAGCGAACAATACGCTATTGTTGTGAAGTAGTTTTGTTGCAAAGTGTAAACGTCCGTACTGACATAGAAATAAGACAAATAACAGCATAAAATATGTGGAAGGTTATTGAAGCATCGCTACAAAGACAAATGAAGAAGAGGTCAACAAGGAGTTCCTCTGGAGAAAAAGGATGAATTCGAAGTATTGAACTGAAAACATGAAACGTTATTCTGTTCGCTTTTTCATTTCGTTCAAACATTTTGAACATTACGAACACTGTAATTCTAGATTGTGTAATAGGATTTTATATCTCTCCATCCATACATGAATGTGTATTGCGTATATATATATATATATATATATATATATATATATGTGTATGTATGTATGTATGTATTTTTTATCTTACATTTTACCCGCTTCAGTCATTATACTCTGGCAATGCTAGTGCACCATCTTTTTAGTCGAATAAATTGACCCCAGTACATTTTTTTAAAGTCTGGTACTTACATTGTCGATCTTTTGCCGAACTGCTAATTTACGGGAACATAAACACACCAACACCAGTTGTCAAGCGTTGGTAGGGAGAAACACAGACACAAAGACACACACACACACATGCACACAAAGACAGGCACACAGGCACACCCATATACGACAGGCTTCTTTCAGTTTTTGTCTACCAAATTTACTGAAAAGGCTTTGGTCGGCTCGAGGCTATAGCAGAAGACACTTGCCCAAGGTTCCACGGAGTATGAGTGAACCTGGCACCATGTGGTTAGGAAGCAATCTGGAGAGATACAACATTCAAAATTCTGCTAGCTCCCCATATTTAATCAGTCTACCTTTAAACGTCTCTACATTATGATCTGAAATATAAGATCTTTTCTACTCTGATGGCAGAGGCTCGATTTAACTAATGTTCATTGCTTCCATAACGGCCTGCATATTGCGATGAACAAGATCTACGAACATTATGATGAATCATTGAACCTCCAGAAACAGCTGTTGGACTTATAACACCTCACTCCTTCCCCTTTAATTTTCTCTGTCGTTTGTACTCTGTGTAATTTGAATCTATCAATATAAATATCTATATTTTTATACTTAAATATTCATCGTCTAAACGTCTTCACCCATTATTTCCACTCTTTGTGCATGTATACATATCTATATATTTTGTATTTCATACCTAAACTATTATAACTGATATATTTAATCTGTTTATCCGCATAATTGCCTCTACATATATATTGCTACACATATACATATATGAATATAAATAATTACGTAATACACACACATACACACGCATATATATATGTATATATATATATATATATATATATATACATATGCATATATATAGATATACACATATATAAATACGTGAAGAAAGATCAGCATGTATCTAACATATATCTAACAGCTTCATAAGAAATCAACTAACATAGACTACATAAGGAACACTGAATGGAAGGATGTATATGAAGATTTTCGAAAGGTTAAAGAGAATATAGAAAAATGTAGATAACAGATATACACTTTAAAATCTCTTGCAGAGCATGCACAAAATCTCATCTTTATCTGTAAATCAACTGTAGGATATCACATACATTTACGACACGAATCATGCGGTCGGTCAAACATGAAGAAATAAATATAAAATAAGAAGTAAAAATCATGTGATATTAATACAGATTTCTGAAGATGTTACATATATCCATTGAGCCTTGTGAAATACATTTTCTATACATTTCTTCACAACACACGAGGTAGATACATCAGAAACAGCTGGAGTGAAATACGAAATTTGCTATCAATATGGCCGCATACACCACTAATGAAAGATTTTGATTATATAAATGGAATTTACGGATATACATAAAACTAAGTTAATGCTTAAATCTATTATTACCAGGAGGAAATCACCATGATGTTATTATCTAGGATAATATGAATATAAACAAGTACTTTCCTGAACTGTAGCTACTCCATATTTACACGGTAAAATATTATAATATTTATGGACCACATTTATGAACTACAGATATTGTGTTTGCCGTGTGAGCTTTTCAGTTTCCCAAACACATTATCAGCTTTGTTCTGATCATTTACCCAATAAAAAAAAATAGGCTATCTATAAATATCTCAGGAACAAAATAAACAAATATATACACAAATGAGTAAAACGACGAACTTGGTTTCACAGAAAATAAAATAAAACAATCCCTTAACTGATAAGATAAATTTGTTCAAAATATTAACATAATTTAGAGAAGGGACATTAAGGGAGGAATAACTTTACAAAATGCAGAACAAAGAGTTTTGCTGGTAAAGTTGGCGGATGATGAGAGTAACCAATAAAAACAGTCATAAAAACACACATACATACAAGAGCGCGCAACTACTGACATACACAGAAATACACAAACACGGACAAAGTGCATACTCACATCAATTTTTATTTAGCATTTATTGTCCTTTTCCTGTAAAAACGCTAACTGTTCAATAGGCAACTACGTTAGAAGAATATAAAATCTGTTATAAGTGTGTGCTTGCAACCAGGATAATTTCCGCGTATCTTAAAGTTTCATGCAGTTGACGTTAGTAAATTGTACTTGTTGGTTACTCCAAAATACCATTGTGTACAAGTCCGTGTGTACACAAAGTAAAAGAAGTACAGTCATGTGTCTCTTTACTCAATCCACTCTGTCGTCCGAATTACACGTGTCACATATTGAAACTCACACATGTATAGTTATATATACATCTCTCTCTCTCTCTCTCTCTCTCTCTCTCTGTATATATATATATATATATATATATATATATATATATATAT
>NC_068982.1:40373948-40377512 GCF_001194135.2 Octopus bimaculoides | reverse complement strand
ACTTGACCGGTACTTTATTTAAGAACCTCAAAAAGTCGGCGTCGGTGGGATTTGAATTCAGAGCCCAAAGATCTGGAAATATTAGCTTAAAAGAATCTATCCGAGGCTCTAGCGGACCGTCAGTTAGCCGCTTGGCGTGAATATATACGAGGAATGCAGCTTAAATTGTACCCTATAACCTCTACTAGATCAATCTTCAACCTCCTCCTTCTCTGACATCCACCCTCGAAACATTCGTTCTTGTATGGCACACATTTTCTATAAGTACCCGACTGCTAACCACTTCCATTCACCACCGAAACAGTCACATACACACATCTACGCCCTTCATACCGCAAAGGCGTACTTAGAGCGTATCTACGACCGCTTTCTCTCCTTCAAAAAAAGAAAACAGAAAAAAATTTAATCTTTTTTCCGTTGTCCATTTTCTAAATCTCTAGTCAGCGTGTACTTACTTTCTTCTCTATTGCACTGTCTTCTCGATTTATCCCCTCTGACTTAACTACATCATAGCCCATTTTATATTCGCATGACCGCACACAAAACTCACAATTTAGGGTTCACTTTCGTGCTAGATCTAGACAAAAAGCTCCGTATGAACTACACGCATGCGCACATACAAATGAACTATCTGCATTGCACAAGAATTCAAACTCACAACACTACCTCAGATACACGCCATATATTCTGTATTTCCGTAGACACACACACACAGACACACACACAGACACACACACAAACACGCTCACATTGGCTGAAATCACGTGCACAGACTCACAAGCACAAAATGCATTATACACTTATACGCAATCAGATTATACACTTACGCACACAAATGTTCACTACCCCACTCACCCAAATACCAGCCCATTTTTCAATTACACACATTGTTACACGCACTTGTACCAAAACAAACACGCCCGCAATCAACATCTCACAAGATTGGAACCTAGCTTACATAGACTCTGATCCACGCAGCTACACATCTAACCGTTCTTCCCCTTGCGACTGCACCTCATACAATAACTTCTTCACTAGATTTTAACCTTTTCAATCTCCCTCTTTTGCACACACACACACACACACACACACACACACACACACACACACACGCACGCACGCACATACATACACACGCGTAGAACTTCTTTTAGCTTGTTTTTCTTTCATCTAATTTTCTTTCAGAACATCAAGGATACAACGTTCTCCTTTCAAGCATCAAACTAATACTTTATCGAAGTATTTCGGATTTTCTGAGTTGCATTTTAACAGGTTTGCCTATACAACACACACACACACACACACACACACACACACACACACACACACACACACACACACACACACACACACACACACACACACACACACACACACACACACACACACACAAACACACGCATACACACTCAGTTACATACCGTTGCTATTATATAAAAGTGTCGTAAGTCGAAGGCGTTTCATTTTCAGAAAACGGAAAAATAGTTTGACCATTCCATAGCAAAACCGTTGTACTACACTTTGACAATTTTTGATTTCTTGGCATGTGAGGCAGCTTCAGATACGATAGTTTGACCAAAAGAACCGGCTATTGCAAGCAAAAATAAATATTTTAAAAACAAACTCATTTGGCCAAATTTGGATATACCACAGTTTAACATAATAGCGACGATATGTGCATTTAGAGAAACCACTATACGCGTGTGCGTGCACATACACACACAGGCTTGCATGCTCACACGCACGCATGCATATAAATGAATTCTAATGAATTGGTATCCTTTGGCGATTTATTACACCTCGTTTTCAATTTGCTTCATTGATTTTTGAGAAAAGTGAAATTTTTACATCAATATTTTCATTTTGCTACAAATGATTTACATGTGTATAGTACATGCCTGCAATACACACAGGTACACGCCCGCGCGCGCAAACACACACACACAACTGACACGTCCGCGTGCGCAAACACACGCACACACAACTGCCAAACGGTCTTGCTCTTATTTCGATAAATGGCGAAATAAATTATCATTTCGACCAGAAAACCCTGGACAGCTGTTTTTAAAAGATTTGTGGTGTTTTTTTAATTATAAGATTACATTATCGACGACACGTACATGTTATATGTGTTTTCTTTATGTGCCCATTAGCAACGAGAATTGCATCCGCAGAAGCGTCCCTTGACATCACCGAGTGTTAAAGGCCTCTGGATCTCCCAGACCAGGCGTGTCATCTCACTCTGAAGTTGAACATGAGCGTCAGATATCAATATTTTGCTACCATGTTAGCTCATGGGTCTCATATACTCGGCTCACATCAAAGTGCTATGTTATAGCACTTCTGCAAATGTACTTTACACTATTTGCATATAGAACTGTAATGTGTTTATTATGCATTATCGATGTTGGTCAATTGTAACAAATTTAAGAATGGCGACCCGATCGATTAATTTGCGAGTGATCAGTAACTATGTCTTAATCAAATTACAACTTGCCGCCTTTGAAATGGGAAGCCGTTTTAGAGAATGTATTTGCAGTTTTAAAAATATAATAAAAGAAACTGAGGTCATGGCTGGTAAGCACTTATTGTAGCTCTATTCATTCAGGGTCTACCTTGATCTGAATATTTCATGATAATGAAAAATCGTCTATCTTAGGGTTGCTTAACTCTTCTCTTGATATTTGTCCTTTCCGTTTGATATTTACTTTCTTATTTTCAGGAAAAGATATAACCCCAAACAATCTCTCTATATAAGGCTCAAATCAGTGTCGAAACGTTATCTTTTAGATAGCGTGCTAACGCTTGTTTAATGAAGTACAGAATTGCAGTCTGGGGAAAGTAATGTTGCATCGGCAAAAACTTAAAAACATGGAATGACTTCGTTTCGTTTATTCTCTTAATATTAAATGAATCCGACAAAATATTAACGACGTATGTGTTAGTTGTATACACTTGTGTGTATGTGTGCGTGTGTATGTGTGTGTGTTTGTGTGTGTGGATGTGCGTGTGTTTGTGCGTGTGCGTGCATGCTTCTGAAGGTATTGGTATAAGTGAGTGGTTGTGGGAATCCCCTAATACGCAAATTTCTCATGAATATAATTGCCATGAGAATAATCATTTCTCCATATTTTATATACCAATTCCTTGAAACTGATGACAATATATAATATAAGATAATGTAAGATAATATACTATACTATAATATGATACATCCTATTTATCATAATGCTGCTATTATCCAAAATAAATATATAACAAAAAATTTGCATTAGGGCTAGGGGGAATCCAGAATCCAGAATCCAGAAATTTGCTTATGAACCAAAAACAAAAAACAAAAACAAAAAAATCTATATCTCATGCTGCATTTAGTGTCAAGTGTTTAATATCAACACGTTGGTTGGGCACTTGAAACAAATCGAAAACATTGACACAAAAACGTTTGCAAGCACTTTATCTTCCAGTAGAAATATCCAGCAAGTATAAATATAACGAACGAGTGCGCTTTCAGCGAAACCTACTTTGATGCATGCATATATATATATATATATATATATATATATA
>NC_068982.1:40368460-40372743 GCF_001194135.2 Octopus bimaculoides | reverse complement strand
TATATATATATATATATATATATATATATATTTATAATTCCATTTATATACATATATTATTCTTATATAGTATCAGCATCATATACTTACACACGCACGCACACGCACTCAGACACACGCATATATGTATAATAGATATATATAGTGTATATATGTGTGTCTGTGTGTGTGTGTTTAGTGTGTGTGTGTGTGTTTGTGTCAATGTGTGTGTGCGCATGTGTGTACTATTTATCTTATAATTGTTTTAGTTGTACGTCAAATATTAGCTGTCATTTTTTCATTTCGAAGTTACAAAAATTGCTTGCGATTAAGATTATAAATGTATTTTACCTGAATGTTTGCTATAGAAATAATGGTCGTATACATTTACACTGAATACTTTTAAAACAAAATTGTAGATAAGGACACTACACAGCCAATGTGTTAATATGTTTAATATATTTAGAGAGAGATCATTCAACGCTGTTTATGGTCAGGGATATTCAAATGTGGAACTTTATCGCATTATTGTGCTCATTGTTGTTTGAATTTTTGATCCAGGTGCTATGGGAATACACTTTCATCTTGTGGTAGATCGATAATTTTCTTGCACTATTTCCTACGAACTGAGACCAGGATCACCTCGTAAATATCCCCAGAAGACCGTACAGCAATCTAGTCTCATAAAATAGCACAAAGAAATAGTTACAACGCTTATCAAATATTCTTATAATAGGAGCTAACTCGGGAGCAGAACTTCTAAGCTACGCTTGAACTAATAGCTAGAAATCTCCTGCAAATTACAACTTTCTTCTCTCTAATAAAGAAAAATACATTTGACAATATAGTCCCTGATACTGAGCATCTTTGATCATAGGTCTGTGCAGTGAAGTTTAACCTGGGTTAAACGAGAAGAAGAAGAAGAAGGAGGGCGAGGAAGAGGAAGGGAAGAGGAGGATAAGGTTGAGGAGAAGAAGAAGAGAAAAAAGAAAGAATAATAGCAACATCACCAACAGCATCAACAGCGACAACAACTACAAGACTTTATGCCGTCTTTTGTGTTATTTATAACATTCAATTACAGTCTGTTTAGTTCCAACAAATACTAGACATGATGGTCTAACATGGCGACCACATTTTTATAAGTATAGAAAAAGGATCTGAGAATTTGAGGATGATTATTTCGTGACCTAGAAGATTTAACTCTGAACATCTATTAACCTTTTAAAGTTCTGCCATTCACCACCAGGGGTATTCTTATACCATTGATGGTCTATAAGTTCATTTTACAACATTATGGGCTTTGAGATGGTAGAATCAATACAGTACTTTAAAAACTGCTTTCTTTGTACCTACAAGATCAATAAAATGAGTACGAGCTAAGTGTATATTCCACCGCACATTTTGTCTTGTCCTTGTCAAACCAGTGAACGAGATTCATTCTCTGCGGTATTTCTTCTGACACTATTTTTACTTTTCGGTTTCAAATCCCACAGAGGTCAACATCAACTTACATCATTTCAGGATCGGGAAAATAAAGTACCACTCAAGCAGAGAGGTCGATGGTATCGACTAAATCCCTCCCATCAAAAGTTGCTGGTTTTGTGCTTAAATTAGAAACCATTATTGTTTCAGGGGTTTTATTCTTGTATGCATCCATTGTACTGAGTGTAGCCTTGAGTATGTGCATGTCTTCCTTTTGCTTCTGTCGCATTTAGAGTTGATCTAAATATGTATATACTGCTTTGTAGGAGTATTGTTCTGTAAGTTGTGCATATTTGTGAGCCCTATGGTTTTGGTTATGTATTTGCCAGATTTTAATAATTCCCATGGCATTATTCCGTTCCCAATTTCTGGTTATTTCCAGATTTCGTATGCTTTCTCAATTTTTGTTGGAAGTACAACAACGTTTGCAGAAGCTGAACTGTGATTAGAAGAATTTACTTTCGTAGTGGTCCCTGGAGAGAATGTCTGGTATATTAACATGATAGCTAATAAGTCTTGATTGACAGATTCCAGGATACAGCAGCTTTGTCATTCACTGGAACATTTTTTGATATACGTTTATAGTTTTCTTTCGCTATTTTATTATGCGAGAACAATTTCCACTGTATGAACATCTCAACTATGTCATGTCTGTTTATAAATTCTCTGTTAGCTAAAACTGTGCAGCTAAAGACAGTGAAATTAAATGCTTTACCATCATTTTTTATATTCCTGAGTTACTTGTTGTATTTTACATCATTCGATGCTGTTGGTTGTTCCTGAAAACTTTGAATACATTTTACAATCAAGAACACTTCAGTTTCAGTTTTAGATTAGTGTTTGCAATTTCTTCATTAGTAATTTCTTCATATGTAGTGTAGCTTGACATTTACTTGTGACATGTTTAATACAGCAATACATCGGAGTAACCTTGCAGATGAATAATGTTAACATAAACTACATGGAGAAACAGTATCAAAAGCCTTCTTTTAGTCAATCACTGCCATTCTCATACTCTTCATTCTTCTACTATTTTTAGTTGTGAGTTTATTGATCATTAATTCACATTTACAACTAAATTAAATCTTGCTATATCCACTCTGCTTTTCTGAAAACGCGTTGCATTTGTTTATTTATCCTCTGTCATATTAATTCCGTTAAGACATTGGCAAGCTGTAGAAAGGCAGCTTATGGTTCAGCAAATTTTAGGGTTCGCTGATTCTTTAATTTTGAAGATAAAGACGGTTTTTCCCCGAGAGTACGAGTCAGTTGTTTTCTCTGGCTTCATCAGTATCTCGTTAAACATCTTTGCTGGCAACTTAAATATCCATTGTAAATATTTAAACTGAGAGTTAGAGTTCTTATAATGTCTTGTGGCTTACAGATATTTACTTTCTATAGTGTCCGTGCAACTTAATGTATTGTTATGTTCTCACATCATTATTCAGTTGCTGTGTTAGTTGTTTTGAATAATCTCGTCAAAAGTGACTGCCTCGATACATGTCTCTCTAAAATTCGTCTGATGTTCTTGTTGTCGGTGCTGCAGTGATATATACTTTATTTTTAACTAGTTATTGATAAATTCTTTCTCGGTTGAAATCGAACTGTTTGTTTTATTCAAAGAATCGTTGTGAATTTTCACGCCCATTAATTCTTTATAACTCAACGAGAATCTCTTGTTTCAGATATCCTTTGAAGTCGGATATTTCGTTTTCAGTTGACATTTCTGTAGTATTAGTCTCTCCGTCCTACCTTTCCTTTCACTTCTGTCGCTTTTATTATTGATTTCAGTAAGGATTCGGAGAGCTTTTCACTATTTTCTATCTATGTCCACATGCTTGTTTTACATGTTGTTTGCTTAGGTTTGATATTATTATCATCTGAGGAAATCTGAGTGGGAACTCACTTTCTTTAGTAACTACAGTCGCTGTTGCATATATTATTTCGTTTAACCTTTTAATAGTAATGTTTTCCTTTGTATTCATTAGGTTTGCGATGAAGTTCGTGTTTTTTTATTGTGACTGTGATATCATTTTTGACTTCTATCATTAGGTGACTCCATTCTTCATTAATAGAAAGTTGTTTTGGATTCCTTAATTATTTCCATCATTCGATTGTCATGTTCATGGTTTCCACATTTAAAACTTCCAATACTTAATCACCCTCATATACACTTTTATTTCTCTTTGTGTTGTTGAATTTCGTTTTGTTGTCGGTTAGGATATGTAGATGTTCTACAATTTTATTTTGTTTACTTTTATTTACCTTGGGTGTTATTGCACCTATAAGGGATATATTCATGATTTATGTAATCACTGTCTCTATTTTAGTTGTTTATTTTCTGAGTGATACTTCTGTTTTCGTTAATGCAGTCTCTCAGTAAACTGTTCCATTTCAATTTACAATATTATTTTAACTTTGAGGATCTTCTTTAGAAACGCAGCGTGTTGAGATCCAAAGTTGCATGAGTATATTCACCCAGCTCATCTTTTGCGCGGTGTATTTGAAAAAAATTATAATATATAATGATGAGACACATGTTATTTTGTCTCTAAATTATATGTTAATGTTTGGCGTACCCGCTGATGAGAACGTCACCTAGCAAATTATTTTATTTACTAATTAAAGTTCAAACTTTTGGACTTTTGATTGTTCCTTCTAGCATGTAAGGTAACTTGTTAAGAGTCACCTCTTTTTGTGTTCAAATATACACTAATTACACACACACACACACACACACACACACACAAACACACACACACACACACACACACACACACACACACACACACACATATATATATATATGTATGTATATA
>NC_068982.1:40363993-40367502 GCF_001194135.2 Octopus bimaculoides | reverse complement strand
TATATATATATATATATATATATATTCATAAATATTATTTAATAACAGTTTGATTTGGCTCAGTGTAACTTAAACTTTTATAAGTTCGTAAAATGAGCCTAGCTTTTCACGCTTTGATAATCCTCGAAACTTTAAACTGCATGGAACCGAATAAAACTAAATAACATATATAACTCCGATAAATCTGTTGAGTACAACTTTCTTTGGTTTGTCCACTCACTCGTATATATACGTCGCATTTTCTAGGGCTTCTTATATCTGTAAAAGTGTCTATTTGATGAGTGATGTTGTTTATATCTTTCCTGATGAGATCGATGCATAGCTAACCACAATTCTTCCTGTTGGATGTACTTTGAATGCATCCATAGAAATATATGTAGAAGATATGAAGACATAAATGTTTTAATAACATCCTGAGCGTTTGTCTCCTTTTTCAATTTTTCCTATTTTCTCCTAAATACGACTTACTTATCCCGGAATCAAATCACACACAAGTGTAATCATTGTTTCCTAGGACACTTAAGCAACATTTAGCTACCTTGTAATTATTCCCCTGGACCTTTGCTATAAATTGCACACTCGCATATATTCATATATATACATTACTTGTGATTTCTTGTGTTTGTGATGGGAGACAAAATCCCCTGATATGATACAAATTGTACTTCAATAATTTTTTGATAAAAGATCTCCAAAAGCAATGAATATTACTTACACAGTGTTTCTTCAGCATTTTCATAATTTTTGATCAGGTTCACTGGTTTTAATCGTTGTTATAGGCTATTTCTGAGAACATTTGTATGCTCATCATAGAAACCGACGGAGAATGCAACGCTATACTATTAATTTGCACATCGATTCCCTACGACGTCTTACTATATTTTGTCATTCTAATAAAACCTACAGTTTTGTCATTTAAATAACACCTACGGTTTTGTGTTGGTGCACGCTTTAATTTACTTTTAATCCAAACGTCCTACTAACATTAGTGTATCGTTTCTCCTATACTGTGGAGTCTATTATATTCTTATTGCTATCTTACTACTATTATGCACACAAGGATAAATACCTCTGTTTATTTTACCGCACATCTCATACTGTTTTACTGACATGTCGATTTTTGTTTAATGAATATTTGTTCTAGTTGGTTAATTTCGTCCAAGCAAGTTCTGCTTTTCTGTTTTCTATCCAACCCTGGTGTTAAAATCTTTCTATATTTTGCATTTTCTCAATCAACTGAGTCTATAACATATTTTGTTTGTAATTTTTCATCACCCTGCTGTTTTCTTTTGCTTGAAATTCGATGCAGTTTCTCTACATTTCTGCTGATTTTCATAAAGCTCCTTTTTATGTTATCTAACATATGTGCAACACTATAATACCATGATTATAGTGTTTGTTAACTTTGTGCATCCATTTCAGAGCAAAATTTACCATCACTACTCCGTAAACGTAGCTAATTCCATATATTAACTGCCGTGCATTGAACTCTTAACCAATACATAACAAATGTTGTACATTTGTTTAAATAAAAACCGCCAGTCACATGGCATCTACGAGTTTTATGTGAACTTGTCCGTTTTTTCCTATCGCAATTAAAATAAACGAGAATACATAGTTGATTCCATCTCTACAGGGTTACGGTTGATGTTATTATCCCCTCTCATACGTTCTTCTGTTGGTTGTGCTTCCGCTACGGCGGTATAGAAATTCGCAGTTTGCAGTTCTTTGAGCCTCGTTCCTATACCTGTGCTAAGTAAATTACAAAACCTGATAATGGCGTCGCTGAGAGAGCAAGGACAATCTCTCGGTAACATAAACTTACAATCTCAACCTAGCTCATGGCATTCGAAGCAAAAGCTTACTTGTGTATTTAACTTGCTTATATATTTAACTGTATCTTCAAGATAATACTTTGCGGTTAACTGAGGGTATGCCACAAAGTATCTCAATGTTGGTATTGTCCAAATGATGATTTCTTCAAATTTAAATGTAGTATTTTCATTCAATTTTTTTTAAAGATATTTTCAGTCTCTTTTACTGTAATCTCCTTCAACTCCACATGTAATTTCATTTCAGTTTCAGCTCATCATTGTCAACTAGAGAGCTACTATATGACCTTTCAAACTGTTTTGAATATCAGCCATATCTTACTCAAATAAAAGCCTGCCACACTGATTTCAAATTTTAGCACAAGGCCAGCAATTTCTGAGAGAGAGAGAGAGAGAGAGTAACTCGATTACATCAATCCTCCAATGCTCAACTGGTACTTATTTCATACATACCAAAATATTAAAAGGTGAAATTGATCCTGGTGACATTTGAACTCGGAACATAATATCGGGAGAAAAGCTGCAAAGCATTTTCTGGAGCGCGCTAATGATTCTGCCAGCTCACCGCCTTATAAAACCCTACCATATTAATAAAAGAAAATCTTAGTAAAGTGCGCATTATCTAATATTATCCTTGATACCCTTGGAATTTAGGCAACATCAGTACTAAAATACTTTTGATTATAGATTTTCTTGAAGAGGGATGACCAGAAACAAATGAGGAATAGGAAAGACAATAAAACACTTTGGATATTTACATACTAAAACCTTCTTCAGTACAATTATTCTTTGTTATCTGGAATATTTTCCTCTCGGACTCTTTCTTATAGCCATGAAACATCAATTTCTGATCGTATATCTATATAATTGCTAAGACACCAGTTCCCTCTCTCTGTTGTGGTAAGGGCATTTATGCATTGCATTTAGTTGATGGATTCCCCTGTTACGTTTGTTTAGATGCTTCCTCCGTATTAACTTTCATGATACATAAAACAGTGTAGTCTAACCAAGAAAATAATACAAGTGGGGATAATGGTGTTGAGTTAAAATATATTTTCAATCAATAATCACATTTGAGCACATGTCAAGTCGACACAACAAGATCTCATTCATTTTTGCATTCCATAATATAATACAAATATTTTTTTTTATATACTCAATCTTCGAGAGGGATTGAAACTATAACTAGGTTCCTCTTCAACCTTCCTGATAACATTCTATGAATAGGTAACATCTAGCTTATGATCTGTGTCGGCATATTGTGTTTTGGCCTGGAAATACGTTCCACACACACACACACACACACACACACACACACACACACACACACACATACACACACACACAAACACACAAACACACACACAAACGCACACACACACATATGTATATATGTGCATATGTATGTATATGCATATATGTATATATGTATGTATGTATGTATGTATGTATGTATGTATGCATGTATGTACGTATGTACGTACGTAGTATCTATCTATCTATCTATCTATCTATCTATCTATCTATCTATCTGTCTATATGTGTGTAGTATGCACATTTATATATATAGATATGTATAGTATGTATATCTCTCTATATGTATGTATAGTATGTATATCTATTTATATGTATAATAAGTATATCTATCTATATGTATATATATTGTCTATACCTATA